>NW_011116148.1:0-468 GCF_000146605.3 Meleagris gallopavo
ACTTATACTCACACATCAGATGAAGAACCAGTGAAAAAAAAAGCTTGTAATTTGTTTTAGACCACAATAAAGACGAGCCTCAAAGAAAATGTCTGCGCCCAAAGTACCTTTGACTGCACAATAACAAGCAATAAGTAAAGCAGGCAAAATGGCTATAAATTTCTTTCTCTTTCCCAACTTCCCTCCACAACATTTGGAACATTGCCAAAAAAAACTGTATACAGTGTGAGAGCAATTAGGTAGAGGTATGCTGCTGTGTGGTTTCTTAATTTCCTAAGATGTGCCAATTTGGATTTTTACCGCATCTCAGGCAACCAACTTATTTAACCAGGCTTACCACCTTATTTAACTGCATTTAACAGAAAAATCACAGGGAAAAAATGCAAGAGAGACAAAATATATTAAGACTTTAAGTCAAAGGTTACAGCTTTAGTCAAGCAATGGTTGTGTAATTGAAAGCAGCACAGG
>NW_011116149.1:0-471 GCF_000146605.3 Meleagris gallopavo
GTTTCCATCCCTGCTAGGGAGACAGAGAGGCTGGAAGGCGGTGGTCTCAGCGACATCAGCACGAAGGAATGAGAAGGTGATTATTCTTCTGTGGTGCTGGGCATAGAGCAGAACGCGCCTGCAGCTGACTTCCACTAAAGTATCCGTGACGTACTTACGTTTTTTTTTTTCCTTGGTGAGGTTCTTTTTTTTTTTTCTTTCTTGTGAAGTAACAAACAACAGAGTCTTTTCAGGGCTTCTGACAAGGACAGAGCCTCTGCAAAATAAACATGAGGGTGAGCTTCTCTATCTTATATCTGATCATCTGTCATGGGGCAAATAAACACAGAGGGCATGGCTTGGAATCAGATGAAGAGAACCCAAGTGCCCCACATCCCTGGGGGATATGCTTACTTCTATGTGTCTCTTGGCTCTGTTCAGTCTGTTTGATTGAAGAACTGTTCTTGAGTCTGCGTAAGTGTAAGGTAGGAC
>NW_011116150.1:0-446 GCF_000146605.3 Meleagris gallopavo
AAAAAAAAGTTAAATTTTTCTGAATCTCCAATAAACAAGTATTTTGGTGAGAATTTTGAGAGTCTTTCTTAAAAATGAGACCTATAGCACTAATAGTGTCATCAGAATTTCTAAATACACAACCTATCCTTGGTCAATTAGAATTAAAATCTTCAGTGAGAATAGTTGAAGAGAATTTTTCTTGAAAGATAATTTTATTTTATGAGATTGGAGTTGTGTTACTTTCATGCTAATAACTATGCAGTGTACAGATAGTTTGAGGTTTTACCTGTCCCAGATAGGTTGTGAGGGGAATCTGACTTCATTCCATCCCATGCAGAATTAGTATCTCTTAGGTATTATGGTCATTTTTATTTATATTGCACATACAGGCTGCCAGTTACCATGTTTTGATGCCATTCAGAAAGAACAAATGGAAACAAGAAGAGTAATAGAAAAAGAAAGCA
>NW_011116151.1:0-445 GCF_000146605.3 Meleagris gallopavo
GTAATAAACATGCTGGTGCTTCAAATAACTCTCATCATTTCTTTTTATAAAATTGTTTTCACCATAGATGGCAGTGAGTGGAAGAAAGTAAAAATAAGTATACCAAGTTTTCCTATAGAGTAACACACCTATAATACCCAGATGCCAGTCGCTCTCTCCCCACACTCCTAACCAGAAGGCTCCTACTTATGCTGTAGGGATACCACAAGCATCAGTAGCATCATGGTCATTGTTCAGCTGCTGTGACACATTCCACTTGCAGCTTCAGGTTAGGCTGAGTGTGATTAATCAGCGTCTATTTGTTGCAGAAGCTAATGGAAGAAACAGTGCTAAGCATTTTTCAAAAATGAATAATAACCCAGGTACCTGGCACCTGCATGTGAAGTGAAGCATTGCAAACAAATGAGGAGTAATAGAGCTTACTAGGCATATAATGTTATTGTTT
>NW_011116152.1:0-462 GCF_000146605.3 Meleagris gallopavo
CAGGTAGAGCAGTGGATGCTGGGCATTAGTCACAGGGCGTTGGCACTGGCACCAATGTCTGTGTCCGTGCACCTGAAGGCATTGTGTCCTGCAAACACAGCTCTGGAAAACACTGAGATGAATGAATGAATAAACAATAATAAAGAAAGAGATGGAGAATATCAAATCCACTCCAGGACTACCGTTGTCAGACTAAAGAGAGAAGACTCAGGAGAATAGTAGAAGTTGAGAAGTGTATTAACATAGTTGAATGGATTGGAATGTTTGTCTTCAATCCTTTTCTTCTCACCTCTTTTTCCAATTACATCGACATTCATGAACATCTTTCAGAACATCCATCTTGCCTTCCACAGAGACCAGTGCCCGCCAGAATTTCGCTGCCCACAACTATCCATGACACTTCACAAGCACTCGCACACATCCAGCAGCTCCCAGGCACCTTGGCCATCACCCAGTCTCTGT
>NW_011116153.1:0-850 GCF_000146605.3 Meleagris gallopavo
CGTACTTTGCAGATGGGACAGAGAAAGCAAACTAAAATATTTGCTTTAGGGCCATGGAACTGACTATTTACAAGGTGAAACCATTCCTGTTTTCCACTTACCCTTCTTTGAAAGGACGGAGATTATTTCATTCAACAGTCGGTCTGGATTCAGTAGTTGAGTCCTGGTAACATTACAGTGTGCCTAAAAGCACACAGCTCATTAAAAAAAAATAAAATAGAATCATAGAATATATCTTTTTCCCAAAACTGAAGATATTACGGAAACTTTTCATGCTGAAAACTGCAGAACATCTAACCATACAGACAAAGGCTTCAGCTTCCCAGTACGATCATCGTTAGAGACACTGGAATAATAGCAGGAACACTAACCAACAACTTCTGGACAATTAATATCAAAGCACGTGCAAGTTCCAAACCAGCATAAAATCCAAAGCAGCAGTGATGGGCCAGGGAAGCACAGAGACAGGATGACAGAAGACAGCCATGAACCCATATTTCGAGCATCCTCTGACACTACCCCTCCCACATGGCTGGGGAATTGCCTGTGCTGTGCTGCTCTGCTGAGACTGACTGCTTCAGATGTCAAGGACACACAAGGTTCCGTGAGGCTTTTTCAGCCCCCAATAGCAGAGTGCAAAAAAACCTCAGCAAAACAACAAGCTACTTTCCAACCTTAAGTTTATGGTTGCAGTTTTGTTCGTTTATATCATGTCTAATACTGCACACAACAGATTTGTCCACTAAATAACTTGTGCAACTTTCAGGCACCCACGTGTAGAAAGAGGCAGAGTACACCAATGGTCATGTCACAAATACACAAATACTGTAACTGTCATACAGACAGATCA
>NW_011116154.1:0-637 GCF_000146605.3 Meleagris gallopavo
AGAAGCATCAGCATAGGATTGCAAAGCGAGAGAAACTAGAGGCTTTGTCCTGTTCCCAAATTTTATGTTGTTAACCGTATTTACAGAAGTATGTATTTGAAGGATGAATCTCTAAATAAAAATCTTGCATGCATATAGATGTCTATGTAATATAAATCTATGGAGACAAAAAATCATATATAAGCACTCAAGCATGTATTCTTGTGTTTTTGTGTTCACTATTATGAATTGTGATTTTTAATAAGGGAAAAAAACAGGATTAGTGTCAATATCTTGGTTTTTTTTCCCCGATAAAGATACTAAGTCACCATTTGAGGAACACTGGCAAAGATCGCAGATAGGCTGGACTCCACGATCCTTATAAGTCTCTTTCAACAATTCTGTGATTGAAATGAGAATATTTGAGTTGGAGGGGACCTTTAAAGGTCATCTAGTCCAACTACCCTGCAGTGAACACAGACATCTATATCCCAGGTGATAGAACATGAGTTGCACTGTTCAGCTGCAGAAGAAAGACTTCAGCTCACATGTTAAAAAAAAAAAAAAAAAGGGGGGGAAAAGAACATAAATAGGAAACAATACCACAACAGTTCAGTGGAGCTCAAAAATTACAGCTGAGGAATGATCAGTTAAATCT
>NW_011116155.1:0-911 GCF_000146605.3 Meleagris gallopavo
ATCATTTGCTTGGATTTATAGCTTTTGTTTTCTTGAGGAAATCTCTTATTTCCATTTATTCTGCAGCTGGAAAAGCACAGACATAGAACTAAGATAGACTTTGAAGTGTTCCCTTCGTCTTTCCACACCAGTGTAAGACATTTCTGTAATTTCTTTTTTAACAGATGGATTTTTAAAATTCAAATGTAAAAGGGGGGTTTTAAGGGTCACTTTCAACAGAAAAGCCATAAAAAGTACTTGGACAGGCACCAGCAGCACAGTCCTGTCTCCATGAAGTGGCTTTTTGTCTTCCTTTCTCCTAAATTAACAACTGGAGCCAGTCAACCAGCTGGATTCCAGAGCTTAGGGTAAAGTCATCAAGGGCTCTTTAGAAACATTTAAGAAGAACTGGAGATATTTTCTGAGCTTTGAGAGAACACGTTGTCATTTTTGGAAATACATAGAATGTAGGAGATCTCTGCTTTTGTCAAGCTGCGTGGTGTTTCAAAACTGGATTTTTAACTAGTGGGAAAAATAAAATGTTCTGTAAGTAAGCTGTGAATGTATCAAATTGGACAGCAGAACGTTCTCGTCTGGTGAAGGATGAGGAGTCGCTGTGACATTCTTTAGCAAAGTAAGAACAATAAATAAATGAAAAAAACATTGTATATCGTAGCTTTTAGGTCCCTGGATGATTAAGAATGGAGAAACTCCATATGGAAGGCAGATGCTTCTCCTGCACCCACTCGTTTTAGGAATAAATCTTCTCAAATGATAGGTCTTGTAGCAACGCAGTATTGGACTAAAACAAGAATCAATGCCATGAAGTTTAACGTCCATGAATTGTTACTTTATGGGAGGGATCATTCATCTGATCTTTTAATTCGGATTGCTGAGCCTCGTAGGCCTTCACGATTAGGGTGCAGTTTTAA
>NW_011116155.1:2652-3828 GCF_000146605.3 Meleagris gallopavo
ACGATGGCTGTATGAACTGGGCTGAATTGCCATTTGACCTTTCCTGAGAAACTTACTTTGGCAGACAGCTGGAGGAAATATGTTACTGGATAAAATGAATGCCTTTGTTTAATATGGAGGAATTTTAATCTCCTGTGTTTTCCGCCTGCGGATTTGGAAATCAGGTGTCGGTTGTAATGCGTACACCTTGGAATGACTCCGTTCCTAAAAGTCATGTGAGTGGTTAAAGGAAATGTGGAATATATCCACAGAGCATTTTCCCTAAAAACCACTGACTTCCACCATGGCAGTACAAACACTTGTGTGGAAAAAACCTCCTGGACTCTGCAACTCTCTGTTGCCAGTTCTTCCTTGGTAGATGTGATGATGAAAAAACAATCTCTTGTAAGAGTAACAAAGTGTAATGCATGTGTACCATGTTAGTGGTTCCTTTTCTTTTAGATATTTTTTTTGCCTTAGGAAAAGAGCGATGGATGATTAAAATACAAATATAGGGCTTACTCTTCCAGTGTTTCACCTCTCGATTACTGCTTGTTTTCTCTTCCACGTGTGTCTCCCCCCGTTTGGATGCAGGAGGAAACTGAGCCATGGTATTTTCAGAAAATGTATGCAAGATACTGGAAGCACTATGATTTAGCTATGCGCTGGATGCACAGACACCAGGAAGCCTACAGGAAAGCCATGGAGTCCGTTTATCATGTACCATGGCCTCCTTACGCAGCTTCTCCAAGCAGCCGCTATTCAGATTGGGATGGGGATGACCCCCCGTGTACCCACAGCCATTTTTCCAACTATAGCCCACGTGGCAGAGCTCAGCAGTACATGGATGCCCAGCCAGGGAAGGAGGATGATGACAGGGAGGAGGAAGAGGAAGACTCTGAAGTGGAGGAAGACTTGGAGTCCGAAGGGGAGTTTGAATATGACCTGAGTAACATGGAGATCACAGAGGAGCTTCGCCAGTTTTTTGCCCAAACAGAGAGGCATCGGGAAGAACTACGTAAGTCTGTGCTTGTTTTGTTTTCCTGTGCTTCGTGGCCATGCCAATGAGTCGTGGACAGCTTCAGAGTTTACAGGTTGTGTAACAGTTACAGAAACAGGCACTGCAGGTGGACAAGCCAAGCAGATTGAATCAGGCAAAACCAATGGGTACAGTTGAGTACGTTTCATTAGAAATAA
>NW_011116156.1:0-436 GCF_000146605.3 Meleagris gallopavo
ACATTCAAATCCATTCAACTATGTTAATACACTTCTCAACTTCTACTATTCTCCTGAGTCTTCTCTCTTTAGTGTGACAACGGTAGTCCTGGAGTGGATTTGATATTCTCCATCTTCTTTTCTTTTATTTATTTGTTTATTCATTCATTCATTCATCTCAGTGTTTTCCAGAGCTGTGTTTGCAGGACACAATGCCTTCAGGTGCACGGACACAGACATTGGTGCCCCTGCCAACGCCCTGTGACTAATGCCCAGCATCCACTGCTCTACCTGCTGAATATGCTGAATAACATCCTCCAGGTGGCTCCAGCGCTCCTAAATCAATGACCACGCTTCAGGTCATGATTACAGCAGGCAATCTGGACACATGCTCTCGCCACTGCTCTCCAGACTTTTCCCCCATTCCCCTTGCTATTTTGTCATTCAGATACCTCCC
>NW_011116157.1:0-664 GCF_000146605.3 Meleagris gallopavo
CTCTGGCACGACCTGGAAGCTCTGTGCAAACCTTGGCTGCCCGTCCCCACCGACGTTTCTTCCTTTCTCTCCTCAGAAGCAGCGCCGCGCGGTTCCCCGCGATTGGGAGCAGCATCCAGCTGACTGCCAGAGATCCAACTGCGCCCTGCAGCGCACAGAGGGACGCGATGGGGACGCACCGTCCTTCCTGCCACGCAGAAGTGAGTTTCTTCAGTCCTCTGTCATGAAGGATGGAGGAATGCACTTTGAGCATTACTTCTGAGGGTGCAGTGCTGCAGGGGATGTCAAGTAACCATCGTGGAAGCGTTGGAGATGCCAACAGTGGCAGTGGATGGCAGTAGTGAGACAGATGTCTGTGTATCAACAATGGTGCTTAAGTTGAGTGAATTCCTTTTAGGGACAAAAAATACCTTCCTCAACTTTTGCACCTTTTCTTTGGTGGTGCACCTTTGCTCTGCAGAACGCAGAGCTGTCAGGTAGACCAGGGTTCCTCTGCTGCCATCTGAGCGGGAATGAGAGCAGTGATGCTTTGTGCAAGCGCACTGCAGCTTAAACATCAGTTTCTGCTCTGGCTGTAGAACAGGAAGCCAGGAGGAGGAGCACGGAGTGGTGGCACAGCAGCCAAGAGAGGTACAGACACACAGCAGGCATCGTGGGTTAGGTG
>NW_011116157.1:684-1069 GCF_000146605.3 Meleagris gallopavo
TTACTTCTGAGGGTGCAGTGCTGCAGGGGATGTCAAGTAACCATCGTGGAAGCGTTGGAGATGCCAACAGTGGCAGTGGATGGCAGCAGTGAGACAGATGTCTGTGTATCAACAATGGTGCTTGAGTGAATTCCTTTTAGGGCCAAAAAATACCTTCCTCAACTTTTGCACCTTTTCTTTGGTGGTGCACCTTTGCTCTGCAGAACGCAGAGCTGTCAGGCAGACCAGGGTTCCTCTGCTGCCATCTGAGCAGGAATGAAAGCAGTAATGCTTTGTGCAAGCGCACTGCAGCTTAAACATCAGTTTCTGCTCTGGCTGTAGAACAGTGTCTTTTGGTTTTTGGGGGTGGACATGGGCTAACGGGACAGTGCTGCTCCTGGTGTCT
>NW_011116158.1:0-621 GCF_000146605.3 Meleagris gallopavo
ATTCATTCACCAACATATTGTCATCATCTAGTGGCGCGCGACCTGGCCGACTGGAAAAAACCGGATCATGTTAACTTGTATCACTATATTGATGATCTCCTGCTGCCATCCGACTCACTGGAGGCAGTGGGACAGGCGGCGGATTCATTAACCGCCTGTTTACAACGGAGGGGATGGGCTATAAATCCCCAAAAGGTGCAAGGTCCGGGCCTGTCCGTAAGATTCCTGGGGGTGGTTTGGTCAGGAAAGACCAAAGTACTGCCCAGTGCTGTCATCGATAAGGTTCAGGCGTTCCCAGTCCCTACAACATCGAAGCAGCTGCAAAAGTTTCTAGGTGTATTGGGTTATCGGCGTTCTTTTTATACCTCACCTAGCGCAGCTGCTAAGACCACTGTCTAGACTCACAAAAAAGGGGCAGCTTTGGGACTGGGGGGGAACAGAACAGGACGCTTTTCAACAGGCGAAACTGGCAGTTAAACAAGCCCAGGCATTGGGTCTATTTGATCCTACCCTCCCAGCCGAGTTAGATGTTCACATCACTCAAGATGGCTTTGGTTGTGGCCTGTGGCAACAACGCCCGAGTTCTGTTTGGACCCCCATTGGTTTCTGGTCTCGGGTTTG
>NW_011116159.1:0-533 GCF_000146605.3 Meleagris gallopavo
CATCATTAAGTAATCTGTGAATACTTGTGCACATATATTGTTCTGTTTTTGTTTTGTTCTGTTTTCCAGTAGTAAGTGGATATAAACAGTGGCTGTCTTGGAAGTATCAGTGGGAAGCAACTGCTTTCTTAAAAAATGAAGGTGTTTCATTAACAAAAGGAAAAGAATTTCTACCCAAAAGGTTTAAATATGCTGGATGCTGTTTGTTTGTTTTTTCAGTATTTTACTGAAACAGAGTGCATTGAATTTATACCTTGTCTCACCAGGTTACCATTAAGTTACAGGCATTATGCAACCATCACAACTATTTTATTCATACCAGTGTGGGTTAGTGTACTCTTTCACTAATTAAATACTGATTTGTCAAAGTAATTGTCATTCATTCAAGCCAATATAAATGCAATTGCCCATACATTGCTGCCTGCTCAGCCCAGCTGATGCATATTCTGCGAAGTGGGAAAGCTATTTGCCATTGGATGGACGTTTCCCCCTGTGTAGATTCCTAGACCTAGCGAGGTGCCAGGGAGGTTGCA
>NW_011116160.1:0-595 GCF_000146605.3 Meleagris gallopavo
ATAATTACTCCAATTTACAATGGAGTATGAAATCTAATCCACTTACAGGATGGAGTTGCTCGAGAATACTAGAGTTTGCAGATTCAAAATCAAGTCTAGAATGCCAGACCTGAAGACTTTTCAGGAAATACGACAATGAAAGATAACATTAAATAAGTAAATAACCCAATACAGCCACGTTATTTAAATTGGCCTTGAAAGCTACCAGTGTCTAACTACTGTTATTTTAGAGTTGTGCCCCTCTCTAGCAGCCACCAATTTACTCAGCCAGCCATTACAAACCTTAATTTTTCTATAACTATGCAAGGGCTGATCCAAAAGGAAATGCCTCCTATTTTATAATGCTGGCCACAGCGTCACAGGTGGACACAGCAGAGGTTGAACCTTCCTGCCAGCACTCAGTTCATTTTGTAGCCAGGCGACAGATGGCAGCAGAGGGCCAGGATGACAGCACAGCACCTGACGTGGAGGTGCGCACGGAGCACAGGGCTGTCACTGAACTCCTCCGCACTGAACAGAGCATTTATGAAGACCAACACGTGGATGTGAGCGCAGTGAGGCTTCAGCAGTGGCAACAGCGATGCAAAAGACAAAC
>NW_011116161.1:0-430 GCF_000146605.3 Meleagris gallopavo
TAAAGCAAGTATACGTGGTTTGTAATATTTAGAGGAAGACAAGAACTCCATTATTTTTCCTGTCTCTTTCTCATACTGTCATCACAGAAGAGTAACTCTGTCTGGAATGCCATTATATCAGCTAGTAAAATCCTGTAAAAGGAAAAAAAAAAAAAAAACCAATAGGAAGGCATATCCAATAGCAGTAGTCTTACAACAAAATAAAATACACCAAATCAACATTCAAAGACTGACTGAGCTAGTATACACATACTTTTAAGCTTTTCTTCAACCTGACTGAAGTATGTATCTTGGGAATGCACAAAAGTGGACACTTGTTGTACCATTTTTATTTAGAAAAAAAAAAAAAAAAGCCTTTGAAGCAAAGGGAAGAGAGAACTAACAGCATTGGAATAATAATAATAATAATAATAATAATAATAATAATAAT
>NW_011116162.1:0-788 GCF_000146605.3 Meleagris gallopavo
CCTGGTTTGCTTTCGGTACTGGATAAGCCTGCAGTAGCCCACTTGCAGCGTCAACACAGGTCAGGGCATATCTGGCCCCTCAGACCGAGGAAGGGCCCGATGTAATCGACCTGCCATCGCTGGAGAGGATTATGTCCTCTAGCAAGATGGGCTGTTGTTCGGCAGCGGTCTCGGTCTCATCTTGGAGCAAGCGTCGCAATCCCGGCATGCCTGGACGATGTCAGCTAGCTGTATGGCAGTCCCATGCTTTAGCAGCTGCCACATTGCCTTTTGTCCCGCACGCCGTAGCTTCTGATGTAAGCAACGGGCGATGTTCTCGGATGGTGAATTCTCAATCCATCGAACTCGGGCCAGCGTGTCGGCTTCATCATTCCCGGTGACTGTAGGGGCCGATGACCAGAAACATGGTAGACACGTACAGTCCTGTGTTTGACTGTATTCCACATGTCTAACCACATGTCCTTGCCCCAGATCGGCCGGGCACGGACAGTCCATTCTTGGGTGGCCCACTGTGCAATCCACAAAGTGAGCCCTCGGTACACAGCCCAACTATCCGTACAGATGTTCAGGATACCATCACCGGCTTCCTTACTTATAACCATCCACACGGCTCGCAGTTCTGCCCGTTGGCTGCTCTGACCATCCCCCTCATCAAACCAGATGGTCTCAGTAGAAGGATGGTATGCTATTGCTCTCCACTTGCTCGGATTGCCCCTGCTGGATCCATCTGTGTACCAAGCATCTTCAGGGATAGGGTATTTTCCCTCCTGAGCGGGACTCTTCTGCGC
>NW_011116163.1:0-411 GCF_000146605.3 Meleagris gallopavo
CCATGCCATGACTCACTCAAGATCCCATCTGGACCCCATTGATCATTCCATATCCTGCTCAAGACCCTGTTGGGACCCCACTGATGTTGACCATGCCATGTCCCACTCAAGACTCCCCTGACCACATCATATCCTACACAAGACCCTATTGGGGTCCCACTATCCATGCCCTTGGGGTCCCATTGGCCACACCGTCTCCCACTTGGGACCCATTGACCACACCGTGTCCCACTCAAGACCCTACTGACCATTTCATGTCCCACACAAGACCCCGCTGGGACCCCCTTGACTATGCCCTCAGCACTGCTCCCCTGTGTCACTCCCAGAATGGCTGATAAATCCAGGAGCATTCTTCCCCTCCTCCCCAGACGGATGCAGACAGCTGAGCCACGCTCCTGAGCTGCTCATTAC
>NW_011116164.1:0-715 GCF_000146605.3 Meleagris gallopavo
GCCCAGTGTTGTTTCTATTCATGTATTGATACTGAAAAAATCATGCTGCTGCCACTCCAAAAATAGAAGAAACAGATGTTCCTGCATCAAACAAGGCAAAAAAGTTTGTGGCACACCGGTGATTTTTTTGAATAGATTGGATTTATTTATCATTAACTCTCACAATTGTATTTAGTTATTTTTATTTTTTGAGGCAGGAGCATTAGCTTGTCTTTTTTTAAAAAAAAAAAATAAAGCAACAAGAAGAAAAGACAAGCAAGACGCATATAGAGTATAAAGTCTAAATGTTTATATGGAAACTGTGACTGGTTTAGCTAGCTTTAGGTCTCTTCTTTCTATATTATTAATTCTTGTGTTTGGGACACTTAAGTGAATCACAGAGATCCCATTGGACTATTGGTTGCTGTACCAACTTAGGTGAAAAGATCAGAACTTGCAAAATGATAGTATTAACCAAAATCCAAACAGATGGGGGGATACAGGGAAGGAGTAGGAAAGGATTGATCTGTGTGACAGCCAGCATCTCTATTTCTGTTAACTGCATGATGTCAAAGAGGAAGAGGATAAAAGTTTGTTTGCAGAGAGCTTCTTGCAAGCAAGAACAGAGCTCCTGAAAAATGCAACATGTATTCCTGAAATTTAACAGGGATTGAGGGATTGTAATCCTAAACAAGTTTACTGTCAGGAGGAGGTTGGCTTCTCTTTATGGAGTGTA
>NW_011116165.1:0-461 GCF_000146605.3 Meleagris gallopavo
GGAAAAATTATCTGACACATATCAAACAAGCAAGAAATGACACTGGACAACATTAATCAAAACTTTCTCATTTCCTGAAGAATTAAGCATTAAATAATTAATTCCAGCACTACAGGCAGCTGTAAAAGAGGCCTCGTGCCTCCCCGCTGGTAAGAATTTGTCCTTGTCTAAAAGACTAGATTGATATATTTATTATTTATCAGATTAATCATGGCTAAGAACATTATAGATTGGCAGCCAAGCCCAGCCAGTTATATTGTAGTGGCCTGTTATTGGAGCTTGGAAAGGACTTGGTAAAACAGCAACATTCGAAAAGGGAAGTATAGAACAATTTGCCCTCAAGCATTATTAAAAGAAAAGAAAAGAAAAATAAGAAAAAAGGAAAAATATCTCAAATGCTTTTTTTTTTAAATGCTTTGATTCAGTACCTCAGTGGAGTCTGCTAGATCGTGGGTTATTTT
>NW_011116166.1:0-395 GCF_000146605.3 Meleagris gallopavo
AGTGGATACTGGAATGAGGTATTGGTTGGGAAACTGTTGCTCAAGAAGACTATGGAATTCTGAAATTCAAGAACATAATCACTTCATGTACCAGAGGCCCTGTTAACAAGATGGTTCTGATGCTATGAAAATAGTCAGACATTGCCTAATCTGATCACAAAATGAAATAAGTACAGAAAGCAGTGATTTGTACCAGTTCTATTTCTTTTTAGTGTTGTAGTAGCAGTCATGGAAAAGGCTAAAATGATCTAGGTAAACTACTTCAGTATTGTTATATTCTTGGTGTAGTTTATCACTAGTGTGGTTGAACAGCCATGCTTTACTTCTGTAATGGGCCTAAGGCGTCCATTTTCTCACACACAGACTGAGTAATGTTTCTGCTGTATTTTATTTCC
>NW_011116167.1:0-549 GCF_000146605.3 Meleagris gallopavo
ACCTAAGATAGATATTAGCATCCCAGAGTGGTTACTACAATAATAGTCAACAAGAAGGAAAGCATTTTTTATGTCAAAAGTAGATAGTGCTCACAAAGTCCTGCCTGAGGAAGCTCAGGGAATCATTTGGCTTAAGAAAGGGAAGGAAATAACTGCAAAGTACAGGAGATAAATCTCTGAAAATGCTGAATATGCTGCAATATCTGAATTGACTAGAAGTTAAGTAATAGAAAGGTACTATAAATCTTACCCCGCTTCAGCTAAACTGATCGTCTGTACACATTAAGATGGCATTTAATATATGGTGCTCCAGGAAAAGTAAAAAGTCTACTAGGTGTATGCTGTGCCAACACCAGAGTGAAGCCAATGTTACAGTGGCCTTTCAGCAGAGTTAACAAAAAATCCATCGCTTTTTATTTTTATTAAATTCCTATCAGTGCAGAGAATGAGTGAAGTATGTTTCCATTTACTCCATAGAATCATATCTGCAAGGAGGTAGCAAGTAATTGTGTACAGAACCCTTCTGACAGAGTGGCTCAGATATCTTTA
>NW_011116168.1:0-806 GCF_000146605.3 Meleagris gallopavo
AAGGATCCCAAGGGTATCGATGGGCCTTTGGAATAGCTGCTGTAGACACAGAAGGTGTTCAGCAGTTGTCTATTTGCCTGGCCTGTCAGAAGATCCATCTGCCGTGGGGTTGCTACGAGTGAAAGAGCAACAAGTACCGATTGCTACAAAACGGTGCACAGACGGCAGTACCGCACCAACAGGGTTTCCTTGCTCCCCATTCAGAAGCTGATTCACCAACTAGAGAATCAGGGAGTGATTAGCAAGACTCACTCACCTTTTAACTAGCCCCACTACGGCCAGTGCGTAAAGCCAGTGGAGAATGGAGGCTGACGGTGGGACTACCGTGGCCTGAATGAAGTCACACCCCCACTTGAGTGCTGCTGTGCCAGATATGTTAGAACTCCAATATGAATTGGAGTCAAAGGCAGCCAAATGGTACGCCACCATTGATATTGCTAACGCCTTTTTCTCCATTCCTTTGACCAAAGAATCTAGGCCACAGTTTGCTTTCACCTGGAGGGGCATTCAGTATACCTGGAATCGTTTGCCCCAGGGGTGGAAACATAGCCCAACCATTTGCCATGGGTTGATCCAAGCTGCACTGGAACAGGGAGGTGCTCCTGAGCACTTACAGTATATTGATGACATCATCGTGTGGGGCAACACAGCAAAGGAAGTTTTTGAGAAAGGAGAGCAAATAATCCAGATCCTTCTGCGTGCTGGTTTCGCTATTAAGCGAAGCAAAGTGAAAGGGCCTGCCCAGGAAATTCAGTTCCTAGGTATAAAGTGGCAAGATGGCCGTCGTCACATCCCAACAGATGTGA
>NW_011116169.1:0-510 GCF_000146605.3 Meleagris gallopavo
TCTCAGCCCCTCGCATGACTGTGATTAACCCCCTCCCAAAACTTTGAAGTCACCCCTTATCTTACGGGCACTGGAAAACTGTAGCAAGTACTCTGTGTACTGTTAGTCCAATACCGTATTGGTACAGATGCAATATCAGAAATAATACTTAGGTGATGGTTTACAATGAAGTCAGCAAACAGCTTTCTCAAGCTGTATTTAAGCTCCTCAACAATACCTTTTCCAGGAAAATCGCAGATGGATGCTGGGAGCAGTGCTTCCTTGTGTTGCACTGAACTTTTGTTTCACAGTGCTTCCTCGTGTTGCACTGAACTGTTGTTCACCCAGCAATTTCACAAGAGGTCAAGGCATTTTTGAAGCATTGTGAAGTTCGAGCCTATCTATCCTAGATGTGGTTGGGGGGTCGTCTGTTGAGAGTGCTACAGTGAGAAAGAAGTAGTACTTATTCCTGACTCCAGATCTTGTAATGCCAGAGGCTCACTGGAAGAAATAAAGCTCTGAGTGTGTTAA
>NW_011116170.1:0-609 GCF_000146605.3 Meleagris gallopavo
GCTGGCCATCCCTCTTTTGATGCAGCCCAGGATACTGTCGACCTTTTGGGCTGCAAGCACACACTACTGGCTCATGCCCAACTTTACGTCCATTAGAATCCTCAAGTCCTTCGCAGGGCTGCTCTCAGTGAATTCTTCTCTCAGTCTGCACACATATTTGGGATTGCCCCAACCCAAGTGCTACATCTTGCACCTCATTAGGTTTTTGTGTGTCTGCTTTTCAAGTTTGTCCAGGTTTCTCTCCATAGCATCAATTCATTCTATCACATCGACTGCATCACTCAAGCTTAGTGTCATCAGCAAACTTGTTGAGGGTGTGCTCAATCTCACTGTCTAGGTTATTGATAAAGATGTTGAAGAGCACTGGTCCCAAGACAGATCCCTGAAGGACACCACTCGTCTCTAGCCTCCACTTGATGTTCAGATCTTCAGACCATGACCCTCTGGCAGCAACCATCAAACCAATTTTTTATTCACCGAATAGTCCAGCCTTCAAATCTATATCTTTCCAATTTAGAGACAAGTATGTAGTATGAGACCATGTCAAAGGCCTTGCACAAGTCCAGGTAGGCAACAACATTATGCTGATATTTCATTTGTATGATGATT
>NW_011116171.1:0-493 GCF_000146605.3 Meleagris gallopavo
TATTGAATTATTCAATTAAATAATGCAGTCATTCTTGGAAAAGCTCCCAGATCTCTCATTAGTGCAAACTGGTATCCATCACTCCCTGAGCTGTCACTGCTTTCATACTTATTATTCATTCAAGAGCTCAGACCTCCACTAGACAAAGAACAGCAGCTATTTAATAGTTAAACAGTTCCTATGCACTGCAGAACAGTTGGAATGGTAAGAGGGAGAGTGGAACTGGCATCTCAATGGGACTCTCTAACTGATGGTTTCTCCACTCACATACGAGAAACAAATGTGAAACAGTTAATGCTTAAACACAAAATACAAACCAGAAAATTTTCAGTGACTGGGGAAATGGATGGCCTTGAGCACCTGCAAATGCCATGAACTTTTTAGTTCATGTTGGCAGCAGGTGAACTTCATCTGTCTTTCTTCCTTCTGAAGAAAGTGAGATGAAAGATACCGTCTGAGGGTTTTCATTTCCAAGCTTTCCCTACATGATATG
>NW_011116172.1:0-366 GCF_000146605.3 Meleagris gallopavo
ACGAGCAATCCACAGGCTGTGCTCTGTGCACCCTTGACCACTGCCCACGCATCCCAGCAGGGGCTGAGGCTGCCAAGCAAAGGGCAGGCTCCGTCGGCATGGCACAGAGCTCCCCATCCCCACAGGGCCCCCCAGGGTCGTGCTGAGCCCTGTTAACAGGGATCCACCAGGGAAAGCCCCGCCGTGCTGCTGAGCGTGTGCCCCTCTGGGCCGGTCCAGGGGCCCGCTGACCCCCACCCTCAGGGTGTATTTTGAGCACGGCAGGGAGTGATGCTGAGACTAAACTTAGACACCACAAGTGATTCGCTCTTGGAGCAGCTCTTGTGGAGCCCACAGCCCTCGGCTCAGCTCCACGCTGCCATCAGG
>NW_011116173.1:0-517 GCF_000146605.3 Meleagris gallopavo
TTCAGATCAGTATATACTGCTGGGAGGTTTTTGTCAGGCCTGTAGCTATTTCATCAAGGATTCATGTAAGTATGCTGCCATCATTGCCCTCCACTTCTTGAGGGTGCCTTCATACATTGCAGTTGTTGCAGACACTCAAAGATGTGCAAGGTTTGATAGGTAAAAGAGCAACTCCCTCCTTTTCTGTGACAGTGTTTTGGGTGTTCCTTAAAAATCCGCATTGAATGTGTTAGACTCTTCAGTCAGTCAAGAGAAAGTCAGGAGGGTTTTGTTTTCATTTTCAGAATGTAGACGTTGTTGTTTGTTTATTTTTTGCTTTCTTGTTGTTGTCGTTGTTGTTGTTGTTGTTGTTTCCATAACTAAACGTCTTAAAGAAAAGCAAATAGTTTGAAAACCATTCTTCCCAGAATACATCTTCCAGTTGACAGGAATAGCATTTCTTATTTAACCTGGAGCTAGAAAGGATGGATAAGGGAACAGGCAGCTCTACACTTTCTTATTTAATATACATATATAT
>NW_011116174.1:0-514 GCF_000146605.3 Meleagris gallopavo
AAACACGGCCAACTTCTACCAGTTCAAATCTGCTTCAAGACTCACTGCAAAATCTCAGCTAGAAAAAGTATCACCTCAACGTACCCAAGAAAAAGAACAGTGTTGTTTGTTAGTTTTTCCTAAACATTTTTTAATATACAGTAAAACCATGCAGTTGCACTGTCAGTCATCTCAGATTGTCCCAGGAGGAGCTCATCCACATTCTGCTCACGCTTCACTTGAACATCAAGCGGAGCAGGGGTAGTCTTGCAGATGGACAAGGCAAGAATTTTGACAGGATGCTGCTGCATTACGGAATCTTTGCATCGACTTAATCATCAGGATCCAGCAGGAGATCACAAAGCTGTGGAGGCATCGTTGTCTCCAGCTCATCATCTGAAACCTCTGTAACCAAACTGGAAGGGACCAGCCCTCTTGTGCCATCCGTCAGCTCTCCCAGAAACCAGCCATTCTCATCCACATCTCCAAAGACATAGACGTATTGTCCGGCGGTCAGAGGAAGCTCGTTTCTGGG
>NW_011116175.1:0-348 GCF_000146605.3 Meleagris gallopavo
TACTCTTTAGAGAAAAAACACATATCTAGAAAATACTTCACTGATTAAGTTTAAAGTTTGGGGGTTATGCTCCTTTCCTGTTAGTGTGGGAAGCTCCTATTCAAGTGCTGGCTGCACCACCTCTGGAATAGTTTAGTTTAGAGCAGTGAATGGAAACTGAGTCTTCTATACCCAGCGGAGCATCTCTGGTATGGAGGATGAATGAAGGTGTGTTGGGTTTTTTGACACATTATTTTTATTTAATGAAAAATAATACAAAATATTTTTTTTAATTTTCAGCTCAGAAAAAGAAATGCTTTGAAATCTAAAAAAAAAAAAAAAACAACCACAAACCAACAACAAACAGCC
>NW_011116176.1:0-451 GCF_000146605.3 Meleagris gallopavo
AGTGAGACAGCTTGGTGTGCTGAGATGGGGAGAATGAATGAGGGTCCTGAGGGGTTTAGAGGTACAGGGATGGAAAGGATATGGAGCATCCTTGAGGCTTTTTGGTGCCAAGTCAGGGAGGAAGGTGAGGGTCCCAAGAGGAATCAGGGAGATTCTATCTGTGATCTGATGCACTGCAGGGTCTACTGTTGGGGTCAATATGTTAAACTGCTGCCTCAAATTTGCTACTCTGCCTAATACCATTCCCCTCCCCCTCTACAGCCTCCTCCCCCAGAGGGCAGGTTTCATTTTCTATTTCTTTTCAGTACACTTATCTTTCCAGAGAGAACTGAGGTCACGTGGCCGAGTTTTCCTCCTTGACTTCAAGACACAGGAACTTGCATTCAGCTACAAACCAGCGAACTGCAAATCTCATCATATCATATGACTCCAAGCAATAGCCTTAAAGTCA
>NW_011116177.1:0-611 GCF_000146605.3 Meleagris gallopavo
GCAATGAGTCTGTCAGCACCGCGTGTTTATTTCGAGAGTGCCGGCCCGGGCGCCCGGTGGTTTCCATAGGAGGAAGAAATGTTTCCCGAGGAGGGCCCTGGCACACACTGCCCCGAGGAGCGGCGCACGCTGATGTGTGGAATCAGACTCTGTGACCACAAAGCAGTTATAAAAGCAGGTGTGTTTAATCAGGGCTGCGACTCCGGGTGCAAGGGGGAGAGCTGCTCTTAACTCGCACAGCGTCAGGAAGAAGTGCTGCAGCGAGAGGCCGAACTGATACGTGATCAGTAGTTTCCAGGAATTGGGATCCACGTTCCTTATGTTCCGAGAACCCAGCAGCACGCGGCCCCCCTCGCGCGTGCGCAGTGAGCGGTGAGGGTCTCCTCCTGGTGGCCGTGGGATGCAGAATCCTCATCTTCCCCGCGGAGGCTCGCAGTCTTTCTCCCTGTTCGCTTCTGACCCTGCGGGAGGGGCAGCCCCCGCCAGTCCCGTTTCGGCTCGCCCTGCGGACATCGAATTGCCTCGCTGCCAGGCATCCTCGGGCTGTTCTCAAACCCATCTGTTTGCGGCCTTCAGCCCCTCATTATCGCAGACCCGGAGTCTGCCATCCC
>NW_011116178.1:0-642 GCF_000146605.3 Meleagris gallopavo
GGACTGATGGATATATTTCTTAGATAGTCACAGACAACTGGGAAGGTCTGTTGCAGGTTTTATTTTTGGCTTGGTTAAATGTGATATATAAGATTATCAGCTGTACTACAGAGAGATATAGCAGTATAGTACAGAGACAAGATCTGGGCTATTTAATGAAACACCTTCTGTTAAATCTGAGCTACATAAAGAGACCAGATCCTGCAAGCCTCCACACGCACAAGCTGAGGGCCTGATCAGCACGCTGTTGTATCTATCAAAGACAACTTAACCAAGCACAAAATTCTTCTCATCTTTGAAAAAAAAAAATAATAATAATAAAGAAAAACAAAAAACCACAAACCAATAAGCAGATGGACATAACCACACCTATACTTAGGAAGACAGGGATCCCCTCCTTGTGTTGCCACCAGTATCAGTTTAGGACTCATCTCAAAAAGGACTGACCTCCAGGGTTGCTCAGCACACACAGCCTTGCAGTTTAGATGTGAAACCCACTAAAAATGGATCATGGTCATGTGGGAAAAACGGAGGCTTGTAGGCATTTGGAAGCATCTCAGCCATACAGCAGGACAAGACAACATCCCATGCTGTGAAAGGTAACACGGACAAGCAGCTCACACAGACTCACCCAAGTAACTC
>NW_011116179.1:0-526 GCF_000146605.3 Meleagris gallopavo
AGAAAATGTCTAAAACTCCTTTGTATACCTACCCCAAGAGAGATGGGAACAATCTACAAGAAGGATAGAACTCTGTGATTAATGGTAATTATTCTATTTAATCAAGTAGTTGATATTCAGAAAGTTCTAACCAGGCTAATACTCCCAGTTGAAATTTTATGTTCTTTTCTGTAATGTGCAGTTCTTTTCTCCGTAGAGCAGTTTGCTGAAAGAGCCCCCAAATTCTCAAGAAATGATGCCAAAAAGAAACAAAAAGCCCAACAACAACAAAAAAAAAATGTGCATGAAAGGGAGGCTGAAAACTCAAGTGCTTGAAAGCAGAGCTTCAAGAGTGAAGGTTGACTGAGCAGTGTTAATGAAGTCCTCTTATCCGTGTTTGTTATGGTGCAGACTTAATTTCTTCATGTTTATTATGGTACAGACTTTGATTACCTACTCATATACGTTTTTCCTGTGGCACACTCAATTAAAACACATCTCTCTTCAAAAATCATGCCAGTTTCTTTAATACAACTTAATCTCTATG
>NW_011116180.1:0-480 GCF_000146605.3 Meleagris gallopavo
AAATATTCATAATTACATCTAGCAACTTGAATTCTACTCTATGATTCTATGAATTATGTAAAAGCTGTGTGCACATGTGAGCAAACAGCAAATCCCTGTCAAGTTCTTTACAGCCCAGCATTAAAACAAAGATCACTGCTGAAGAACAGCGTCCCTCAAAGCATAATGTCTTACTTGCTACTGGACAGGTCTGAGTTCATATTTAGTTTTCAGGTCATTAGAATTTGAGTGAAAAATACCAACAGTTTTGGTTTCAACTCCAGTGAAGTTTAGGGAACACAAATCCACATTTTCAAACAACTTTTCTTAACTGATTCCTGCAAAACTAAAAAAGATAAAGAGTAACTATCAACTTTCTGCAATCAAATGCCAGCATGAGATGGTGTTAATCTTTAGCTAGCACACTTGACAATTAATGATGTGAATGTATGAACTGCATGCTAAATAAACAGGTTGCTGAAATCAAGGAAAATATTTCTT
>NW_011116181.1:0-453 GCF_000146605.3 Meleagris gallopavo
TTCTCCAAGCCCTCCCCCAGCCTTGCTGCCCTTCTTTGGACCTGCTGCAGCACCTCCATGTCCCTTCTGTACTGAGCTGCCCAAAACTGAACCCAGCACTCGAGGTGAGGCCTCACCAGTGCCCAGTACAGGGGCAGGATGGCTTCCCTGGTCCTGCTCACCACACCATTCCTGAGCCAAGCCAGGGTGCCACTGGCCTCCCTGGCCACCTGGGCACACTGCTGGCTCATATTCAGCCGACTGTCCATCAGTCCACCAAGGTCCCTTTCCGTCAGGCTGCTCTCCAGCCACTCCTCCCCAAGCCTGTAGGGTTGCCTGGGGCTGTTGTGGCCAAAATGCAGGACCCGACACTTGGCCCTATGGCAACTCACACAGTTTGCCTTGGCCCATCGATGCACTCTATCCAGGTCCCTCTGCAGCGCCTTTCTCCCCTCCGGCAGATCAGCGCTCCCT
>NW_011116182.1:0-439 GCF_000146605.3 Meleagris gallopavo
GCCATGAGCCAGCAGTGTGCCCTCGTGGCCAAAAAGGCCAATGGCATTCTGGGGTGCATTAAGAAGAGCGTGTCCAGCAGGTTGAGGGAGGTGATCCTCCCCTTCTACTCTGCCCTGGTAAGGCCTCATCTGGAGTACTGTGTCCAGTTCTGGGCTCCCCAGTACAAAAAAGACAGGGATCTCTTGGAAAGAGTCCAGCGGAGGGCCACAAAGATGGTGAAGGGCCTGGAGCATCTCCCCTATGAAGAAAGGCTAAGTGAACTGGGTCTGTTTAGCCTTGAGAAAAGAAGACTGAGAGGGGACCTGATCCAGGTTTATAAATATCTGAGGTGTGGCGGCCATAGTGGTGAGGCCAGTCTCTTTTCCGTGGTACGTGGAGACAGGACGAGGGGAAACGGACATAAGCTACAGCATAGGAAGTTTCACACGAATGTGCGTA
>NW_011116183.1:0-662 GCF_000146605.3 Meleagris gallopavo
ATGTGCAACCTGAATGAGAAATGCATGTTTTAGAGCCTCTAAACAAGAGCATCAGAGTGTTGTCCTAGTTGGAGACTTTCTGCCATTCTGAATGTGGAGAGCTTTGCTCCACAAGATGCATGGAAAGGCTTGGGGGGAGGGTGGAAGAATGGTTGACAGCTGTGAATGTTTGCTACTTCTGCAGATAGTTTTTGTACATTACGAGTTTAGCAGTTAATCAATAGCTTAAAAACCAAAGTGCACTGTTTTAAAATACAGCTGTGTATTTTCTTCAGTCAAAAATACAAGCACAAATGCAATACAAAAATATAGAAGACTGAATTTGCTTGCTTATGTGCTTATGGTTATTTTGACTGTGCCTCAAACTTCAGTGTCTCGTCACCGAATCTGGTCAGATGCTTGAACAGATGAGGTCTGATTCTGAGGATTCGAGTTTCTGTGTCCTGTGAAGAGTTGGCACATGCTGAGCTATCAGAAATGGAAGTAAATGTCAGAGGAAGCCAGTAGTAGAGACAACGGCAAGACTGAAATGTTCACCACTGCTTGCAATTTCTCTGATAGCAACAGAAAACCAAGCCTTGTGAACGTGCAGTTCCGGTGCCACTCTTAAATGATGGTGCTATTCGAAAGGTTCTGGCCTTACTTTAAGATGTTCTGGCTAT
>NW_011116184.1:0-506 GCF_000146605.3 Meleagris gallopavo
TCGAGCATGAAACGCTTTTTGCCCACTGTGGCACTGGAAGGAAAGAACATGTTGTTGGCTGTGTATAAGCGTACCAAAGTATTCCAGACAGTTTGCTGACCTCAGATAGACCTTTAAGTCTCTGACTTGTCAGACAAGAGGGGCAGTGCTCCTCATTGGCATTCAGATCACAGGCAGCCACTGGGCTCAATGCATAGCCAAGTACTGCTTTAGGATTTAGACAAAGCCGCTCTGGCAAAGCATCCCAGTTGTCAGGGTAGCTGGCGGTTTCCTAAAGAACTATTACATAATGGAGAGACTGAAAAAAAGCTTTAGGATGCAAATGTTTTTTAAAGTAAAAATTAAAAAAATGAAAAAGTGGGGGTAATTTGTGAAAAGAAACACTCCCCCCCCCGCACATACACACACCGTTCCAGATGATCTCATTCGTTGGTTCCTCGTCTGTTTAACTTCTCAGGGTCATAAATGTAGTTTGCTGTTTAAAACTGGAGTGATGTCACTCCAAA
>NW_011116185.1:0-410 GCF_000146605.3 Meleagris gallopavo
TTTCAGGTACCACTGCACCGCTGCTGTTGGCTTCTAATTCTTGCTTTGTTTGTTTGTTTTCCACAGACTGCTTTTCAAGCCTCCTTTTTCTTTCCAGTCAGAGTGAGAATTGCACTGGGAGGTGTATGAACCTGGTTGTGCCTGTGCATAAAGAGAACAGCAGCAGAGCCTCACAGGTGACTGCTGCCAGCTCTCGTTGTAGCCAGGAGCACGTAACTGTGCCAAATCCCTTGTGATGGGTTTGATTTCATTTTTGCCAGAGAAATCCTTGTAGATACTGCAGGTCCTGCAGCAGGGTGATGAGCTGAGATGAAGATATGGGTTTTAGTAGTGCTATAAGTTGAGTGGAGGAACTTTTGAATGAGGGTTATGTGCTTTCTTTGGGACCTATAAGGTTTTTTTGCGGTGGG
>NW_011116186.1:0-688 GCF_000146605.3 Meleagris gallopavo
GCACAAGAGGGCTGGTCCCTTCCAGTTTGGTTACAGAGGTTTCAGACGATGAGCTGGAGACAACGATGCCTCCACAGCTTTGTGATCTCCTGCTGGATCCTGATGATTAAGTCGATGCAAAGATTCCGTAATGCAGCAGCATCCTGTCAGAATTCTTGCCTTATCCATCTGCAAGACTACCCCTGCTCCGCTTGATGTTCAAGTGAAGCGTGAGCAGAATGTGGATGAGCTCCTCCTGGGACAATCTGAGATGACTGACAGTGCAACTGCATGGTTTACTGTATATTAAAAAATGTTTAGAAAAAACTAACAAACAACACTGTTCTTTTTCTTGGGTACGTTGAGGTGATACTTCTTCTAGCTGAGATTTTGCAGTGAGTCTTGAAGCAGATTTGAACTGGTACAAGTTGGCCGTGTTTGCTTCCATTTTTCTTCTTTCCTTGCTGATCAGAGTTAAGGGGCTGTGCATCCATTCCCCGCCTCTAGCTGCCCCCCTTCACTGTGAAGAGGACCAAGACCTTCTGGCTCAGAAGTTTGTCCATGTGCAAGGCTTAAACTTTGTGCTTCTTCCTTCTCTGCTTGGTAAAAGTCAGTGTTGGGCTCATTAGGAGTCTGAGTTCTGGTTTCTTGGACAGTCCTCAGCTAAAGGCTGGAGTGCCTGTATCAGCTGTGGTGGTGCAACCTAAAT
>NW_011116187.1:0-416 GCF_000146605.3 Meleagris gallopavo
TTTTTCACGTAACTATACCTTTTAGAGATCTTAAATTTAAAAATAATATAATGAAGACAACATGAGATTTTGAATCTGAGTTGAAAGACTGTAAAATATTTTAAATATATTTTATCATGTTATTTAAATTTCAGTCTAATCTTCTATATAGAGGCATGTGCACTGAATAATCTAAAAAAAAAAAAAAAACAAACCAACAATTACAATTGTATGGAAGGTTGTGAGATATAGGTATATCTATTGCTAGGTTAATTGTTTTATACTTTCCTGAACACCCATTCACCTATATCTGGCAGCTTCTTCGACACTCTAGGAAGGATAGGAAGGAGAACATAGTACTTTTTTGACTACTGGAAGTTAAAGATGAGAAGTGAATATGCAACAATTTTAACTTAGTTACAACTCTAATGAAAAAT
>NW_011116188.1:0-499 GCF_000146605.3 Meleagris gallopavo
TTTTCTTCTGGAGACAGGCTAGGTTCAGTTCCTTTAACTTAAAGCAATAGTATATGCCAGTTCTGGTAAAGAACTTTTGTCAGCAGTGTGACTCCTTTTTGATACTGCTGATGTTCTTGCTCCCTTCAGAGGCTGGCCACTGTCTCACATGTGGTCAGACACCTTGGAGATATAAAGAAGCAATTTCTGAAGGAAAAAAAAGAAAGAAGAAGAAGATGACAGAATTTCAGCCTATAAAGAAAATATTTAAGCTAGTGTAACATATCTCTCTGGGGATACGTGTCTTGGTTCATTCTTCAGCAGCATGGAGCTGCATCAGAGGAGGGACAGATTGGGTATCAGGAAAAGGTTCTTCACCAGAGGGTGGTTGGGCTCTGGAATGGGCTTCCCAGGGACTGGGAATGGTACTGAGCTGCTGACTTTGTGTAACAAAGTGTTTGGACAATGTTCTCAGACACAGAATCACAGAATCACAGAATGGCCAGGGTTGGAAGGGACC
>NW_011116189.1:0-524 GCF_000146605.3 Meleagris gallopavo
ATTGATTTTATTTACATTTACTTACTTTTAATTTAAATTGAGAAGGGAGAATATTTATTATAACCAAGCCTGGAACTCCACCTGTAATTAAGGTTTCTGACACATCTTAGAAGAACTATTTTTCAGTTGCTTAAGACATTTACTAAATTATCATTGTGGTCAAAAATTGCACACAGCAGGTGTTCTGCTCTTATTTTACTTAAAAGTCCAAAACAGATTCAGTTAAAATGCTTCTGTCACGTCTGCTAGAGTAAGGCTAGAAAAAATAGCTTGTGAAGTCCGTATTAAAATACTTGTTGCAAGTATTTTGTTGACAGATTCTAAAAACTGGAAGAGCTGGAGCAGAATTTAAGATGTGGCAGACAGGCCGCCTCATCCCAAGGGTGTGGCCTCTGGTTGGTTTGCGGCTAGCTCTTTTTTTTCTTTGGGGAAGTTGGGAAAGGGGGTAACAGGAGGGGAGGATTGGCTCACTTTCTTCACCAAGTACCAAATTATAGGCCTCTGAAAAACTTCAGAAGATGTTG
>NW_011116190.1:0-324 GCF_000146605.3 Meleagris gallopavo
TTTTATATATATATATTTTTTTTAAGAGTGAAAAAAAAAAACAACCACTAACAATTCAAAATGGTTTCAAAGTCACATAGAAATTAAAATGGAATGCTTCTGAGTGAAATAATAATAAACCATTCCATACTGCAAAAGAAAAAGTTATTTTAGGGCAACTGCATATAATAATTAGCTAGGTTACAAGAGAACTACCTCTTTACGTATGGCTCTAGTTGGTCTGGCATCCTCGAATGCTCTTCCTAATTTCTAAAATAAGCAACAACAAAATGGTATCTGCTGAATTCCACAGAAGTATATGTTTATATATTTATATATAATATA
>NW_011116191.1:0-458 GCF_000146605.3 Meleagris gallopavo
TCTTACTCATAGACCTGCTGAAAAAGTCAATAGGTTAATTATGACCAATTTGGAATTATAGACTAATTTTGTTATAAAGAGCTTAACTGCTGGTTTTAATGTAATCCGTGTTCAGCTGCTACCCACCCAGGTAAACCTGCCAGGCACCATAGATGGTTTATCTGACATGTTAGCTATTAACAGTTTCTGCTCTTGTTACAGCATGAAGTCTTGATCAAGTTCTTCCTGTTTGTTTTGCTTTTTTTTTCCCCCCTCATACTTTTTTTGTGTAAAGGTTTCCTAAAATTAGAACAACACTTTTTCATTAAATACATGCATACACACACATACAGAATATTTCTCCTTTTTTCCCCCCTTTTCTGAGGTGGGGAAAAAAATCTACAAAAAACAACAGAAAATTCCCTTCCAAAAATTCTCCCTCCATTGCAACAACAACAACAATGCAAACAAAAGTGAAA
>NW_011116192.1:0-342 GCF_000146605.3 Meleagris gallopavo
AAGAATATGAAAAAGCAAATATTACACCATTACAGCTTTACCTTAAAACTTGCAGCTCTTCTTCAGAGTTCTGCACTTCATCTCTGAGTCGTCGCCAGCGAAGTAAAGCTTTCAATTCCTGCTGCTCTTTTTCTTCATCACACAAAAGCTGCTTAGTGAAAAAAATTACTGATGTTTTCCAACAGACAACAAAATTTTCCGGAGAGTAACTGCTTTTGTTTTCCTTAATATCCAAGCAATGAAAGATACAGTGCAAACACACATTAAAAAAAAAAACAAACAAAAACAACAATTATTCTCCCTTGTCTAAGAGTTAAAGCAGAACTAAGAAAAAAGAAGCCT
>NW_011116193.1:0-631 GCF_000146605.3 Meleagris gallopavo
TGCTTGGCCCAGCAGCCAGTACAAGCTGCTCACTTGAGTCAGAGCAACTCTGTGCAGAGCTGAGATGGGAGCCCGGTGCCTTTCCCCAGCTTCTGCTCCAGTCACAGTGCTGTGCTGGTACAAGGACCTGGTTTCCCCAGCAGATCCAGGAAGGTTTGGATTGGTGTTGTGAAGGGGGTGGTTGGCTATATGAGGAGGGGGGAGTGGCAGCATGGGGTGCGGCTCTGAAGCTGGCATGGTGGAAGGGTCCCCTGTAGTTGAAGTAGCCACAAAGGCTGTCAGTGCTCAAGTGTTGAAAGCAGAGGCAGCACTGGTGTACAAGGGCAGATGAGAGGACTGGGGAGTAAACGACAGGGAACTGCTGCTGCTGCACAGATGGAAGAAGTCTGAGCATCATACTGGCCTTCTATTGAAATGTAGTTTACAGCATTTATGTATGACAGGTTTTGTCCTGGGGGTTCTTATTCCTTTCTGGCTTATTCCTTCTCTCCAGCCCCAGTGTAATGGCGCATATGGTTACTGCTCAACCTTAGAATTGTGCCTGCAGGTCATAGGACACCAGTTTGTTGTGCCGCTACAAAGTGACCTGTGCAGGATATTCTGCTCTAAACACTTGGCCTCTGCTCTGTGC
>NW_011116194.1:0-398 GCF_000146605.3 Meleagris gallopavo
TTACAAGTAAATGTTCTGGTGGAGGTTGCTCTTGGTGAGAATAGGAAAGAGAGGTTCAAAGGAACCTCTGCCAGGAGGGTGTCTGCTGAGATAAAACTTGAGTGGGTCAGTGTGTTCAAATTGGTTAAGCACCTTTGATGAACAGTTGTGCTGTTATGGCTTAACTCTAAGCCGCGCACAAGAATGTTGAGAGGAAATACTACTCCGCTTCTTTTGTCCTCTTGCTGATAGTCTGCTTTGAACCCAGCCACTAACTGTGTCTCCACATGACCATGCAGGGGAGGAGGACAGCATACAGGTGCACGGCCAACAGCTGGAGACAGTAGGGTGGCATCTCCCTTGACATTCTTTACCAAATGATGCAAAATTTCAGATGGAAATTCAGACACCAAGGTAAA
>NW_011116195.1:0-607 GCF_000146605.3 Meleagris gallopavo
AAAATGGGTACCGTTTAACCAGCATTTCAGTACATCCTTGGAGAAAATGCAAAAAACCAAACATACAGCTCCCTTCCCCGCAAAAAAATAAATATCAGAGCACAAGAAATACAGCCTAACTTAAATAAAATAAATAAAAAAACAACCACTGAATGACAGAATTGCTGATCAGTGGAATACAAAGCAAGCAATCAGCATCAGACAAAGACGCAAGACTAGAAACACTTACGAATGAAAGCTGGTTCCCTATCAGATAAAGGCTCAATGTCTGCTACTAGATGAAATACACTCTTAAGTGTACTTCAGGGAAGAAAAGAAAATCTCAAGTATTCACAGACTTCTGGGCTATTCATCTACTTAAAACCATTTGGGCAAAGAAGTGATGAGATAAAACTGAAAAACTGTATGAATTGTACAACAACAAAAACAAAAAAAACCAAGACACTAGATAATATAATAAGCATGAGGAAGAAGATACTTTCACACTGCTATTCCTAGCATCTTCAAGCATGTTGCTCAAAAAAGAACATTTAAAAAATCAGTTTTGATGTAGATCATGAAAACACCCAGGGAAACACAGAGATGTACATCGCAAGAATCCAAAGAG
>NW_011116196.1:0-382 GCF_000146605.3 Meleagris gallopavo
ACAGAGACTCTGTCTGGATGTGCATGGATGGGAGCAGGAAAGCCAAGGCTGCCCAGAGAAACGCTGGGTACCCATCCCTGGAAGTGTCCAAGACCAGGTTGGAGGGACCCAGGCAGCATGACCTAGCGGGGGGCAGCCAGCCCACAGCAGGGGTTGGAACTGCATGGGCTTTATGGCCCCTTCCGACCCATGCCATTCTGTTATTCTATCATTGCCTTCTCTAAGCTGCCTCTATTAAAGCACATCCAACCTTCACATTGGTACTCCATTTAAGGAGAGTCAAAGAGGGATCACTTCAGGACAAAAACATTCTCAAATAACTCTAGTAAAAAAGAAGAAGAGAAAGTACAAGCCTTAAGTCACAGAATCACAGTCAGAACCA
>NW_011116197.1:0-454 GCF_000146605.3 Meleagris gallopavo
CGCTTTATTAGAAACAACAGATAGATCAACATTCAATTATACTGCTACAACTTGGAAAAGGCTATAAATGTGGCAGTGACATAGGGTTCAATAATACAGGCCAACCCTTTTCTTTAAAGTCCATAGACTTACAGGACTCTTATCAGTGCAATGTTCAGGCATTTGAGTGGATAAAAAAAAGAATAACAGTTACCTTTCATCCTTCTGTTTCTGCTTCAGTACAGCATTCTGAGAACTCCATTCACTGCACAGAATTGCTTCACTAGTTCAGTAATTACATGCAAGTAAGAAAAACTTCCAAAGGAAAGGAGAGAAGGAACACGTTCCACATTCAAGTCTGAATCTTGATAATTAGATGCTAGTGTGAGCACAGGTGCTGTGCAGATACACAGATGACCTCCCACTGCTCTTTGCCTCCACGATGATGTAACACAAGGCACCTGCTAACTATGCT
>NW_011116198.1:0-524 GCF_000146605.3 Meleagris gallopavo
CCAAAAGCCATGAAGTATGCTTCACTAACCTCCAATAAGCTGGGGAGTAATAAAGCATTATGCTTTCTGAGCTTTGAGTTACAGATTTACAGCACCAGAAATATTATAAAAGTACATTTAACTCCTTTCTACAAAAATTCAAATAAATGAACAGTGGTAGAAGAAACTACTTACACCTTACTGAAAGGACAGTAGTAGGCAGAACACACAACTGTGTGGGCAGGGTCAATCACAGATTAACAATAATTTGTGGGCAAACCATCCAGACAGAGGACAAACCCAAAAAAATAGCATAGCTGTGCTTAAAATGAAACCTCTATACAATTGCAAAATTGTTCTGAAACAGCATAGCAGGAGATCACCTGCTTCAGATACAAAAAGTAAACTAATCCAAAAGCTTCACCTTTTTAATTTCTCTTGAGAACAGTAGAGCAGCTGCGCCATTCTGTACCCTTCTATATGCTAAATAGCAAATACTACTGTGCATGTGCAGAGATTTTTGCCTTCTAAGAGGTTGCTAATTT
>NW_011116199.1:0-477 GCF_000146605.3 Meleagris gallopavo
AAGCAAACACGGCCAACTTCTACCAGTTCAAATCTGCTTCAAGACTCACTGCAAAATCTCAGCTAGAAGAAGTATCACCTCAACGTACCCAAGAAAAAGAACAGTGTTGTTTGTTAGTTTTTCTAAACATTTTTAATATACAGTAAAACCATGCAGTTGCACTGTCAGTCATCTCAGATTGTCCCAGGAGGAGCTCATCCACATTCTGCTCACGCTTCACTTGAACATCAAGCGGAGCAGGGGTAGTCTTGCAGATGGATAAGGCAAGAATTCTGACAGGATGCTGCTGCATTACGGAATCTTTGCATCGACTTAATCATCAGGATCCAGCAGGAGATCACAAAGCTGTGGAGGCATCGTTGTCTCCAGCTCATCGTCTGAAACCTCTGTAACCAAACTGGAAGGGACCAGCCCTCTTGTGCCATCCGTCAGCTCTCCCAGAACCAGCCATTCTCATCCACATCTCCAAAGACATAG
>NW_011116200.1:0-479 GCF_000146605.3 Meleagris gallopavo
TTCTTGTGGCTAGTATAGTCATTGGTTTGGGGAGTTTTATATTCATTGTGCTGACCTACATGCAGATATTCAGGGCAGTGCTGAGGATGCCCTCTGAGCAGGGACGGCACAAAGCCTTCTCCACATGCCTCCCTCACTTGGCTGTGGTCTCACTGTTTCTCAGCACTGGCATGGTTGCCTACCTGAAGCCCCCCTCCATCTCCTCCCCATCCCTGGACCTGGTGGTGTCATTTCTGTACTCTGTGGTGCCTCCAACACTGAACCCCCTCATCTACAGCATGAGGAACCAGGAGATCAAGGGTGCCCTCTGGAAAATAATCCAAGATACTTTGTTTCTCCAGCAAAAAGATGTTCATCATACTCTCAAGACTACAAAAACAGTAGGAAAAGCCTGATTGATGTTTCCATTTTTTCTTCATGTTTGTTTGTCATATCTATGATAAATTTAATTGCAATTTAAATAATGAATATAATCATTC
>NW_011116201.1:0-451 GCF_000146605.3 Meleagris gallopavo
ACAACACCTTCTTCAGTTACCAGCAGTGGTGTGGCAAGGGTTCCCCCTACTACACATGTGGGGCCTCTCCAGAGTATTCGTGGCAACCATGCTGCAGGTAAGAAAGAGGAGCAGAGGACAGTGCTGTGCTCTCAGGTCTGAATATGTCCATTCTCTCACTGCTTTTCCCCCAGTCTGTCGTGAACTTCATCTTCCAAAATGCCATCAGCTTAACAGGAAGCAATCAGTCTGATTCCTGTGTGTATGGAGTGTAGTAGAAAGTGGTTGCCTCTTTGTGGCTTCCGTGGCTAGCTGCACTAGTCAGAAACTGCTGTGTCTCCGGAGTGCTGCTGCTTAGTCAGTGCCTGTCTCCGTAAGGCTCTGTATTGCATTGCTATAACTTAGCTGGTTTTGGCAGCTGTAAGAGCTGGTGTCAATGAGGTGCTACCATTGTTGTCATCTGCAGAGCTGC
>NW_011116202.1:0-435 GCF_000146605.3 Meleagris gallopavo
CAAGAGAAATTAAAAAGGTGAAGCTTTGGATAGTTTACTTTTGTATCTGAAGCAGGTGATCTCCTGCTATGCTGTTTCAGAACAATTTGCAATTGTATAGAGGTTTCATTTAAGCACAGCTATGCATTTTTTTGGGTTTGTCCTCTGTCTGGATGGTTTGCCCACAAATTATTGTTAATCTGTGATTGACCCTGCCCACACAGTTGTGTGTTCTGCCTACTACTGTCCTTTCAGTAAGGTGTAAGTAGTTTCTTCTACCACTGTTCATTTATTTGAATTTTTGTAGAAAGGAGTTAAATGTACTTTTATAATATTTCTGGTGCTGTAAATCTGTAACTCAAAGCTCAGAAAGCATAATGCTTTATTACTCCCCAGCTTATTGGAGGTTAGTGAAGCATACTTCATGGCTTTTGGGACTATCAACTTTATGTGGAA
>NW_011116203.1:0-429 GCF_000146605.3 Meleagris gallopavo
GAGATCCCTGTCTTTTTTGTACTGGGGAGCCCAGAACTGGACAACAGTACCCCAGATGAGGCCTTACCAGGGCAGAGTAGAGGGGGAGGATCACCTCCCTCGACCTGCTGGACACGCTCTTCTTAATGCACCCCAGAATGCCATTGGCCTTTTTGGCCACGAGGGCACACTGCTGGCTCATGGCCAACCTGTCGTCCACCAGGACGCCCAGGTCCCTCTCTGCAGAGCTCCTCTCCAGCAGCTCATCCCCCAGCCTGTATTGGTGCATGCAATTATTCCTCCCTAGGTGTAAGACCCTACACTTGCTTGTGTTGAGCCTCATCCGGTTTCTTACTGCCCAGCTCTCCAGCCTGTCCAGGTCTCGCTGAATGGCTGCACAGCCTTCAGGCGTGTCAGCCAATCCTCCCAACTTCGTATCATCAGCAACTT
>NW_011116204.1:0-424 GCF_000146605.3 Meleagris gallopavo
AACAGGATCTTCCAGGAGGGGCCCCAGGTCTCCATGGCCAGGATACCGGGCTTCACTCACACAGGCGTTGGAGCGGGGCTCCTGCCAGGGCAGCTGTCTGCTGTGTGGTGAGGAATGCTGGTGCTCATTGATCCATTCATGCACCAGGATAAACAGCGGGCAGCATTAAACTTCTGCATGTTTTCTTTCCTTTTGGTGCAGATATTTACTGTGTCTGCAAACAGAAAACTGTTGTATTTTTTTCTTTTTTCTTTTTTTTTTAAAGAGTGCAGAAGTGTAGGCTAGCTTGCTGGCTGCTTTATTTCTTTTTCCTTGTCTACAAGATATGGTTTTTTTTGTTTTTTTGTTTTTTTTTTTTTTAAGAGCCAAGTCTCTAGAGTGCTGTCCTCAAGTTCAGTTTCCTGGTTGAAAATCTGCATACGGT
>NW_011116205.1:0-591 GCF_000146605.3 Meleagris gallopavo
AGGTCTCCAGGCAATGGGTTACAGGAAGTGAGCAGACTCTTATGCTCCTCTTTGGCAAGACTGTAGTGCAAGTCTGGCAAGTTTATAAAACTGCTGGAGCCATCTCAGTTGTGGTGTTTGTCCTCTGCTGATTTTTCCCTTGAAATAGCTGTAGAAACAACAAACATTGTCTGCTCTTGTTTGGCCTCATTGTTGGTTGAACTGCTCAAGAGAGCTTGCTTTGTGCTTGCAGTGGCACTGTTTGCACCTTGTGAACTGCAGCCGTAGCTTTGGTTTCCCTCTGAACGGTCTCCTGGCATCTTAAACAATCGACCTTCCTGGGCAAGGAGCGCAGGAAAGGATGGGGCAAAATGGGCAAGGCCACCTGTCTGGGTCAGTGCCATTGCTGATCAGTCTGGGTAGGGAGAGATGCATCTTGGCATTGCCTGGCAAGCGCCTGCTGCACCCCAGGAAGAGAAACAACTGTTCTTAGACTTGCCGTTCCTTCCTATGTGCCCATGATAAGGACTGAGTGCATTCCCTGCAGCTTTCTCTGCAGATGTGCTCCTCAGCCTGAAATCCTCCTCATTTGTCCTCAGCTCCTCACTGTGG
>NW_011116206.1:0-452 GCF_000146605.3 Meleagris gallopavo
ATTTCAGAAATGTCCTTAGGATATTTTATGTACATCTATAACACTAACAGGTGATCTTAGTGCAGGTAGAGTTCCATATAAAAACCCGGGCTTAGTTATCAATGCTGGATTTCATCTTGGTAAGGACGCTTTAAATAGGTGAAATGTAGACAGGCATCAACTCCCGGGTCACCTCATTCAGTGCATCCTGACGTGGCATTTTGACTCATGTGGTGACCTTCACGCACAACGAATGTGGTACTCAGACATGATTTGAGCCAGAATGTGCTGTGCCCACATTCAGAAGTTGGGATTATACACTATGCTTTCCAAAACCTTGACGTTCTGGGCCGCCTTCCGTGGGGTGCTGGGATGGGGGGACGGGCAGCAGCGCAGGAGCCGGGCGAGGGCGTGAGGAAGCGGTGCTCTGCAGGGCCGTGGCTCTGCTGCTGGCCGAGCGCGCTCTGCGCCCG
>NW_011116207.1:0-508 GCF_000146605.3 Meleagris gallopavo
TGCTTTTACTCAGCATGCAGTGTTAGAAACTGATACATACTCAAGTTTACTTGCAAGCTGTGAGGAATTCTTTAACATCTACACTGGTTTGTTATATTCTGGACACACTTTGGGAAGTGAATGCATTTGGCATTTTAAATTAATGTACAAATAACAGCTTTTGCTATTCATAGAGTTCCTACATTAGGAATACAACTGCTACAGCCAGCCAACAGTAGTTTTAACTCCAAAAATCGAGTAGCCTGAAACTAAGGCTCTTGTGTAATTCCAAGCCCAGTGTTTGATGCACCATTTACAAAGTCCCTCGCCCTCTAGAATCACTCCCTTCCAAACTCCCAAATCCTTGTTATTGCTGCTCTTCAGTCAGGTACAAAGAAAGCCTAGTGTTGCACCGCAGTGCAGCTTACCAGCTTTAGAACATCATTCTTTAATTTTCAAGATGCCAGTGTGCCAAAGGGGAAAAACAGGAATAGTTTGGGAGATCAGTCAACACTGATCACAGAGTTAG
>NW_011116208.1:0-485 GCF_000146605.3 Meleagris gallopavo
CCTCAGCAAGTTTGCTGATGATACGAAGTTGGGAGGATTGGCTGACACGCCTGAAGGCTGTGCTGCCATTCAGCGAGACCTGGACAGGCTGGAGAGCTGGGCAGTAAGAAACCGGATGAGGTTCAACACAAGCAAGTGCAGGGTCTTACACCTAGGGAGGAATAATTGCATGCACCACTACAGGCTGGGGGATGAGCTGCTGGAGAGGAGCTCTGCAGAGAGGGACCTGGGCGTCCTGGTGGACGACAGGTTGGCCATGAGCCAGCAGTGTGCCCTCGTGGCTAAAAAGGCCAATGGCATTCTGGGGTGCATTAAGAAGAGCGTGTGCAGCAGGTCGAGGGAGGTGATCCTCCCCCTCTACTCTGCCCTGGTAAGGCCTCATCTGGAGTACTGTGTCCAGTTCTGGGCTCCCCAGTACCAAAAAGCAGGGATCTCTTGGAAAGAGTCCAGCGGAGGCCACAAAGATGGTGAAGGGCCTAGAGCAT
>NW_011116209.1:0-530 GCF_000146605.3 Meleagris gallopavo
TGGGGGCAGGGAACTGAGAGAGCTTCACTGCCGTGCTTTCATCAAGCTTCACCTGCGTGCAAAACATCAGAACGACAGTGACGGTTTTCTTCTTGTCAAGTTTGGGTTTGCGCATTCTCAGCAACTGGATGCCATATTCTAACCTAAGCCCAGAAGTCTGCTGTCCCCTCGATAGTAGAAGCGTAGCTCAAAGGTGTTGGAGAAGGCCTGCATTTGATCAAGGTGTCTGATCAAGATCAAGCTCATGCAGGAAGACACTCACCTGCTCCATCTGCGATGGCGGATCCGGATTTGGAGCGGAAGAGGACGTCCGTGTGGTTGATGATGAACTCCACCACAGCCGACTGCGTCTGCAGTTCCATGCAGGCAGCTCTTCCGCTGGCGCAGGCAGACTCGTTCTGCTGTGATCTGTAGAAAAGGCAGGGTTTAGAAGTCATTTCTCCAAGATCGTTTCCCCAAGTCTGCATTGTTGCAGCCCAAAGCTGTCAAATTGGGCTCTGGAGACTTGCGCAGTGGGCAATCGGTGATGC
>NW_011116210.1:0-460 GCF_000146605.3 Meleagris gallopavo
CTGCCAATACTCGATGGAAAATAACGTATTCATGAAATAATAATGCTTTGAGGTTGAGGAAAAAAAAAAAATACAGGGAAAAAAATGAAGGGGCCACATCCTCCCTTCCATGACACAAATTCTGGCTGGCTCTATAGCTACAATGCTGACCTATAATGAGCAGAGCCAGCTGTATGGGGCATCCAAGCAGAAACTTGCTATTGGGGCTGGAGTTCAGTTTCTTCTGATTACTGCTACGTATTCTGGAGGTAAAAGGTTTGTCCCACTTGAATAAATGGTGCAGTCAGGAGATGACAGTAATGGAAAACCAAGCTAATACATGCCAGAATTCAGAGCAGACAGTAGTGTGGGCAGCAGGACGCTGTAGAAGAGCATTTCACCGGGAGACTTAAACTATAACTGACTGTTATTTTTTTTAACGTACTTGAGAAAAATAGTTCCTGAAACTTATATATAGATA
>NW_011116211.1:0-493 GCF_000146605.3 Meleagris gallopavo
GCATAACGCTTGGCACGTAACCCTTAAGCACAACCCAACCTGGGAAGCCTCGAGCCTCCAGCCTAACCCCAAAGGGTAACTCAGCACTCACCAATCGCACCAAACGGTAACACTTCACCGCAACCCAGAGCGGGACGAGGCTGAGCTTGTCTGCTGCCGGGGCTGCTCTGAGGCACAGGGCATGGCGAGCGGCTGCGGGCAGCGCAGCTCACACAGGAGGTGCCTGGACCCAGCTGCCAGCCGTCCTTGGGCAGGGCCCTCTGTCCTCGTGGCAACGCACTGTGACAGCATAAAGGCTCCAGGAACCCGGCCGACGTCATCTGTGCTGCCACGTGCTCTGTGCTGCCACGTGCTCTGCCTGGCCTGGAGAAACCCTGAGGGCTGCCTGGGCAAGCCCAAAGAATGCGGCTTCTCTCATCGTTCCCACAAACCTACCCTGGAGCTCCAGTCATTTGGCCGCCACGAGCACGTTGCCGTGTGCTGGATTCTCAGT
>NW_011116212.1:0-506 GCF_000146605.3 Meleagris gallopavo
AGCATCACCCCACACCTGAGGGCTGTGCTGGGGATGTGTGTGCATAAAGCTCGCATAGGGCAAATCTGCCTTAAAACCCCACAAATCAAAAGCAAGAATCACGCTGAGTTCCCTTTTCCATCTCAAAGACCCTTTGGGCACAGACAAAAAAAAAAAGAAAAAATCATTTTCCAATGTTTTTGTGCTTATTATCCACACTCAGCTGCAGGAAGGTGACTGCCGGGGGGACCCCACATCCCTGGTGCTGGAGGAGGCCCGGCCAGACCAGGTCTATTCTTAGCTGGTGGGTGGCCAGGCAGGGCGTGCAGGGCTGCGTTCCTCACATTCCCCTTCCCCGGGGACAAGGAGCGCCTGGAAACACGCAGCAGCAGTTTGGCAGCACCCTGCACCCAGGGGCCAGCAGCAGGGGCCACCCCGAGCAGGGGGTGTCGAATAGGGGGTATATGGAACAAGGTTAGGGTCACCGGGCCCCTTATCCCAGGAGCCTCACACCCCCCCATTTCCCC
>NW_011116213.1:0-533 GCF_000146605.3 Meleagris gallopavo
TTCCAGAGCTGCAGAAAAATAAAATATATGATCACTTCCTAAGGAGATTAGTTTTAAACTGACTGATATGGCTACTACATTTTCTATTAGATACAAATCTCAGAGATAAAATTAGCCTAATTTGTCACAGCTTTTAAGATTCAGGGATTTTGTACATAACGTTGAGTTACTGTTTTTATCGTCTACTAGGTATTTAAACACAATACATAATTTTGTCCTCCCTTTCTTTCCTTTAGTGTAGTATGAATGTAAGTATTTCTCCAATATGTGCAAGAGTTTGATTCTTTTTTCCTTTCTGTAAACTGGCCACTCCAGAGAGTCACTGGAGAGCATCAAGGCAGATAGTTTCAAAGTAAGTTGCACACTTTGCCTGTGTGCTGAAATTTTTTTGAATACTCTCTTCTCTTTTCCTGAAATGTTCTAAGTTTGGATGAAAATAGTTACTAGAATAGAAATCTTTGAGAATTATTGATGGAGCATGATACCAATGCGAGTTCCTGTTGTAGTCATGCTGCATAGTAATAACGTACAAG
>NW_011116214.1:0-322 GCF_000146605.3 Meleagris gallopavo
TATAAAGTATCTCTTCAAACTATTATTCAATTATGCTGCCCTTTTCTTGGTGCATCTGGCAGAGGAAAAAAAGACTACAATTCTTATAGTTGTATTTGCTGAGATGCATTGTGAAAACAAAATGAAATATAGAATAAAAATTACACACCCGAAAGACAAAAATGGTTTTGGAGGAAGCTTGCCCTGCTTTGAAAACTAAGTGAGAATGGCTTTTTTTTCCTTAATTTAGAGATGAAAAAAAACAGTATGATTAATGCACCACTACATTGTTGCTACCAATTCATTTAAATGATTTTGAGATTTGCATTCCTACTTTTTTTTT
>NW_011116215.1:0-447 GCF_000146605.3 Meleagris gallopavo
TTCCTCCTGAGGCAGACTGAAACTCAGCTCCACGGAAGAGGTGGCTGGTGGCAGGGTAAAGAAGACTTTTTTTCCAAATTATCATCAGCAACATACTTTTGCAAATGATGGCATTTAAAATGAATGAATGTATCAAGCTATTTCTTTAATTCTAGTTTTCTGTTGTTCCTTAGCTCTTAGGAAAAAAATGCTAGAGCACATCAAGCATGTATCTTCCGTTGCTTGTGAAGGGTCTTCATGTCATCCAAAACTGTAGGTTTCTGGATAATCCAACAATACTACTCCTCCTTAGTACTTTTATTTAATACAATCTTCTGTTCCATTAATTCCTTCATGAGGAAAAGTGAAGGACATGAGGAATCAGAGTGAAAAGACTAGTTTTTTCAATGTCATATTTGAACACCTGAGGAATGAGTCTTTGGAAAATATACTGTCTCTCTCACAATG
>NW_011116216.1:0-893 GCF_000146605.3 Meleagris gallopavo
GGGCCTCCTGTATGCGTGTGTTTAACCCTGCCCCTCTGCGTGGAAAATAACCAAGCGTATCCAGCCATCTCCAGCCTCGCTAGCTCACCGTTCTATCACTACAGAATATCTACATTACATCGGGACATTCCTGCGTCTCTCTTTAGGAGCGTATATTGTAGCTGTACCCATCTGTTATAAACTGGCAGAGCCTGCACAATGGCAGCTAGGGACACCAGCTGATTACAAGAGTCATGGAGTGAACTCCGGTCCCAAATCCTTAGATGAATGGGCTCATGACAACTGTTACAACTGAGAAACAAGACATCCCTGGGGGCCACCAAGGGATAAAGGGGGAAAAGACGTTATCTGCAAAATGCCACGTTTGGAAGTTACGTGTGAAGCAAGGGAGAACAGAAATAAACAAGAGCAGGGAGCAGAAACTAAAGCAAAGGGGTTTTCGTTTTTTGAATAATCTACAGAAATTGATTTTGCTTGGGTTGTGTCAGCCACTCAGAACTATTCCACGCACTGGGCACGGGGGTGGATATGGACAGACATCATATTGCACAACTACAAATCGGGGAATCTCTGCTCTTAGGGAGGAATCGAGATCACCACACAGCTGAAGCCCAGAATCCTCACAGAGACACAGCATCTAGAGTCGGGAAACAGCAACAGAACGTGAAGTAATCCAACCTACAGGAGCTGGTATCCTCAGCATCCTCGTAGAATCCTCAGACAACTGATTCACAGACACCTCAGACTCCAGTAACCCATCATAGCCCCACAGTATCAAACCACCACATCTTGTTTCCTCGCTCCCACAGAGGGAAATGCAGCACGGAGCCCGCGTGGCTCTGCGCTGTATCGCATGTGAGTATCCCCGTCCCTGCTGATGGGCTCAGAAGGGC
>NW_011116217.1:0-4740 GCF_000146605.3 Meleagris gallopavo
GCTTTTATTCCAAATGGAGACTCTAACTGCAAAATGAGATGACAGGAAAGGTTATGTGGAGGGGGACTGCTTTTTATTAAATGGTATCTGCGACTATTTTTCATCAGCCATCATGGCTCTAGCAAGGCTGTGCTACACGCAAAAGGCTTTTTCCCGACGGGCAGCTGTGGTGCGATTTAGTCTGACAGGCAGCTCGGTACCACACGGTTTGCTCCTTGTGGTGAGATGGAGGGGAGAATAGGAAAAAGGTTACGCTTGTGGGTTTGAGATAAAGAAAGTTGAGTAGAACAGAAAAGGAAGAGGAAGCAAGAGTCAGTCCATACACACAAAGCAAACTGCAGATATCGTTTAGTCTCATATTGCCTAACTGAGGTTAGGAACTCTACGTCATGTGTTGAAAGAGCGAAGAATAACTTCTCTTTGTATTATCTTGCAGAATGGAACCAAATTCAGACGAAGATAAACTTTTCAGACCGTCCTATGTAGCTAGTGTGGAGCTACCTGAAAGAACAGGACTAGTAAAACGTGGAAGATATTAAAAACAAATCTCTCTGATGAGTTTAGTTCAGCTTCTTCAAGCTCAGACATGAGCCGGGTAAGAAAGCTTTAATATTAAAATGAATTGGATCTTTTAAAATAAACGTCATTCTTTTCTTGGTAAGAAGAATTAGAATCTTTAAGAGGAGGTGACAGTCATCTTTTCTGTGCTTTTAGACTGTGCGTAGACTAGACCAAGATGCATGGTGTTGCTTTGATACCTTATGAGGTGCACCACTATCAGTGGGTGAAGCTAACGTCACCTCAGAGAAGCACAGTGATGGAATACTTCTTCTTATGGTTGGCCTGAATGCAGTATATGAGTGTACTGTGGTATTATTTATTTTGAAACTCTAGGCTCTCACAAGGAAGTTTAGCAGGGGCCAAAGCACTTGTGAAAACAGAGAGTGAAATATTCCTGCTTCCCGTGTCATCAAATGAGTCTGTTACATCAGGCTGATGAAAAGAATGCTGTCTTAATGTGCTAATCATCAAACAGAGGATCTAGTCAGATTTGTAACTTCCAGCTCTTTCAATTTTAGAGGTCTAGTTTGGAGCCTAGGGGACACATACAAGTTTGCCTGCGCATTAAGCCCTTTACAGCACTGGAAAGAGCAAATGGATTGCAGGTACCACATCTACTTTATCTTAAAAACAAAAAGAAAAAGAAAAAGAAACTACCAGACAACAACAACAACAAAAACCCCTTAATGTGTACTTGTTTTCTTTTCCCCATAAGGTGACCTTTACAACACTTCTGATGCCTGCATTACTTGTGCTTCCTTTTAATAGGGGTGTGTTTCACTTGAGGACTCAACAAGCGTTATACTGAAACCCCCTAAGAGCTCCTTGAGTCGACTGATTGAAAAAACTGCAGGACAGACGATACAGAAGTTCACCTTTTCACGAGTAAATGAATTATCTTTAAATGCTTCTAAGTTATTTGTGGAAGCAGTTGCCTGTCTTCTGTTACTTAATGTAAAGCAAACAAGTTTCTCTTAAGAGTGCTCTTTATAATTATAAACGTGTATCTGACTCCTACAAGTATGTAAGGATTGCTTAAACAAACTAAAGAGATTAACCAGCTTCTTGGTAACGTTCAGGTGTTTGGACCTGAAGCAACTCAAGAAGAATTCTTTGAAGGTACTATGAAGCAGCCAGTGCAAGACTTCCTAGAAGGATGCAATCGTCTTGTTTTTACCTATGGCATTACAAATGCTGGGAAAACCTACACATTCCAAGGTAAGAGTAGATTTTTTTTTTTTTTCCTTGAATTAGTTTCTTAAAGCAGGATTTACTTCTAGAGGAGAGAGATGTTGTGACTTCTTACCTAGTGACTCAACAGGCCTTGTGCGTTGCCTTCTTTTGAATATTAGTAGCCTTGGAAAGTCTTCTTCCATGACATATATTATTAAAGTGAGAACTGTAGTCACCCTCCGAATTTGCGTATACGTGCAGTGATAGTCCTTTGTAAGGCAGCAGGAATTTCAGAGAGATGTGTATGACTTCCTTGTCCAAGTACTCCAAATCTTAGGGGGAAGAGGAAGCTGTGAAAACAAATGTAGATCAGTATGTGAGAAGGGTGTAAGTCAGTCCACACTAGAGTAACTTTGGTTTTGGTTCCTACAATAACAGTGTGCATCTTAAATGCTGTTTTTTATTTGAAGAAAGTATGTCTGAGTTTGTTGGATTTATCGTAGGCAGAGATTAAACATTTTGAAACATTTGATCAGGCTATTTCCATCTTGTTTCAAATTTCTGGGTTTAGTAATAACAACATCATAGAAGATTGTCTTTCTTAAGATTTAATAGTACAGAAATAATACATCAGTATTCTTTTTGGCTGGAAGCAGTTGTTATTTATGTTTAAGACTGTCGTAACAAATGAAATGCTTGAGTTCACAAGAAAACAAATTCCCGTATTTCTGTTATGCACTTTTCTGTTACTGTGTATTCCCAGCGGTTCCGTATGTGATCTTGGAACTGAGTCTTTCTCATAGTATTACATTTTTAGGACTTAGCTATTAAGAATCAGCAGGGTAACATCTTTCAAAGTTCTCTTTTTATGCGGCTTCCATACAGCATTACCTAACTTCTTCTGCGGTTTGTCCTCTCTTGTGTTCATGACTGACTTTCCAAACACTTCAGAGTGCACGGTGTTTGGTGACATTGCAAAAATTAAGGCATGGAGTAGGCAAGACACGGTGGTAGTTGTGTTATCCAGGAAAAGGCAATGGAGAGAGAAGTTGAGTTCCTTGAACAATAGTTACAAGGCTCCTAGATATTTGTTTGTATGGTTTGTGGGACGAATACAGCAGTGTTGCTGTGACATCTCTCTGGTTGTACATCAGGATTATTTCAGACAGGGGAGGAAGCCTGGAAAACAGTAGAAAATTTGCAAATTAGTTAAATGTGGGATTTGATTGCATTTTTTTTTTCCCCTTCTCTTAAGGCTAAGCTTATGCAGAATATCCCGGCTGTTTTCAAGTGATGCCCTGTAATGTCTAAGGAATGGGTTGTGTTTCAGAAACTGTCTAGTAACACTGCAAACATTGCTTCAGACTGTAACTGGCCTCTAAATTCTTTGTGTGTGCCTTGAAATTCAAATCAGTTATCTTCGTCTTCATTTATGTTTGTATGTTGTTCACGATAATAACGGGGGCTTTTCTTTCGTGTATTGCTTACAGGGACAGAAGATGATGTTGGTATTTTGCCAAGGACAATGGATATGTTGTTTAAAACCATTGGAGGAAGGCTATACACAAAAATGGATCTGAAACCTATTCGGTGGCGAGATTACATAAAACTGACTAAAGACCAAGTGAGAGAAGAAACTGCTCTTAAAAATTCATTGCTTCGTCTGACAAAAGAGGTAGGAGACTACTTCACAAAGAAACGATGAGTACATGCATCGTGAGAGAGCTCAATGCGATCCTGTCCATTGTGTAATGAGACAGGTTTGTGTGTTCACACGTAGTGAGACAGGTTTGTGTGTTCATACGTAGTTGTTTATTCATCTTTCTGTTCCTGTCGAAAAAGAATGAAGCATCATCTTAGTGGCATGCCACTCCATACTGGAGTATTTTAGTTGTGGAGTTAGCTTGATCTTATTGATGAGTTAGTTAAGGGTGCGTCAAAGACAGGTGGCAGTCCAATTCTTTCTGAATAACTTTGAGAGCCCAGGCATGTGTTAAGTCTGGCTCCAATCTGGATCTTAAAGTGTGCCGGGGGAGAAACGACAACTGTCTTCTACATGTGCATGAACCAAATCTGTGTAAAAGTGTTCTAGGTTTAGTGAGGATGTGGAAAAAAAATGCAACAAACAGCTGTATGCTGATCTTAACTCTCTAATGGAGTGGGATGAGATGTGATCATGTGATAGAGGTGCCTCCTCTAGTTTCAAGGGCCCTGTTCGTAGGTGGAATACTTGACCTTATAAACTGAGTAGCTGCAAGCTTTGCTGCCTATCCAAAGCCAGATCTGGGTGAGTGTTGTGTAGATGAAAATTTCTTGGTTAAAACTTTTTCTTCTTAAGCATACTGTGTCTGGTAGGTGAGACTCCTCATCTTCTCTTTGGTAGGTGGGAACTTCCTTCTCCTTCTGTGCTTAAAAAGAAATAAAGCAAAACGCTTAGAATCTGAAGCCTGGGAACTGATTATACGTGTATGAGCATCATAAGTTCTGGATGTTGGGAGCCATTTTTATATTATTAAGCAGTTTGGACAAAGAAAATAGTATATTTGCAAAGTTTAGAGTTAATTAGAATTGTGTAACAGCCTGTGTTAAAAAGCAGTAAGCTGCTTACCTACATTAAGTGATCAAGTATTCTACCTTAACTTTAGTTTCCGAGAGTTGACCTAACAAGCCATAGGATATGGAAGTCTTGAATTATGAAAATGCCCATAAGAAAAAGATTTTAGGAGTCCTAGTTTCATGAAATCAAGGGTAATATGCAGACTACAACTGGGCTGTTGAAAATCATTCTGTTAAGTAACTCTTTCCAGTTTGGGATTCTCCTCCAATTTTTCCCCCCCGTATCAGCGAGCTGAAATATGTTATAGTAAAGGAATTGTCAGGAGTGACTAGTAAGGTAAAAACAGGACTTAAAGCAGGAGTGTATGAATGCACTGAACAAATTGTAACGTATAGCCAGGATTTTGGTGTTGGCATATTGAAACTATGCTGTATTACTTTGGGGGAGGG
>NW_011116218.1:0-479 GCF_000146605.3 Meleagris gallopavo
TCCCTGAGTTCTGAAGAATGTGTGTAGGTGGGAATGAATGTCACCATCCAGTGCTGGAACCAGGAATATCGGTGCACCATCTTCCTGCACAAGGATGGGCACTCAGTACCTATCCAGCATCATGTCACCGATGGTGGTGGCACGGCCACCTTTACCATCTTTGGGTGATCCCAGCTGACTCCGACGCCTACAGGTGCTCCTACCAGCCCAGAAGCTCCTACCTTCTGACCTCACCCCCTGCGGACAACGTGACACTGGAAGTGAATTCCGAACCTGCACCCCCCGGTGGGTCTGAGCCCCCATTTCCGTGTCCCTGGTGTCTCTCGTTGCTGGCAGTGTCTCTGCATCCCATCCTCGTGGAGGTGATGGGCCCGGGGGAGTGGGGGACGACGCACACCGCCTGGGCCCCGGCCACGGGTGATGAGAGGAGGTCCCGGGGGAAACCGTTGTGGTGGCAGTGATGAGGGTCTGCGCTGCTG
>NW_011116219.1:0-534 GCF_000146605.3 Meleagris gallopavo
GTTGGAAGGGACCTCTAGAGATCATCGAGACCAACCCCCCTGCCAAACCAGGTTCCCTACACCAGGTCGCACAGGTAGGCGTCCAGGCGAGACTTGAATATCTCCAGAGAAGGAGACTCCACAACCTCCCTGGGCAGCCTGTTCCAGTGCTCCTTCACCCTCACCGTGAAGAAGTTCTTACGCACATTCGTGCGAAACTTCCTATGCTGCAGCTGATGTCCGTTTCCCCTCGTCCTGTCTCCACGTACCACTGAAAAGAGACTGGCCTCACTGCTATGGCCGCCACACCTCAGATATTTATAAACCTGGATCAGGTTCCCTCTCAGTCTTCTTTTCTCAAGGCTAAACAGACCCAGTTCGCTTAGCCTTTCCTCATAGGGGAGATGCTCCAGGCCCTTCACCATCTTTGTGGCCCTCCGCTGGACTCTTTCCAAGAGATCCCTGTCTTTTTTGTACTTGGGGAGCCCAGAACTGGACACAGTACTCCAGATGAGCCTTACCAGGGCAGAGTAGAGGGGGAGGAGTCACCTCCCT
>NW_011116220.1:0-487 GCF_000146605.3 Meleagris gallopavo
ACCTGCTTTTATAACTGCTTTGTGGTCACAGAGTCTGATTCCACACATCAGCGTGCGCCGCTCCTCGGGGCAGTGTGTGCCAGGGCCCTCTTCGGGAAACATTTCTTCCTCCTATGGACACCACCGGGCGCCCGGGCCGGCACTCTCGAAATAAACACGCGGTGCTGACAGACTCATTGCGGGCCGGGCGACGAATCTGCTGGTGGGACAGCGGTGCCGGTGCCCAGCGGGCCCATCTGTGTGCGTGGGGGAGAGAGGCAGCGGGCCTTTGGGGCCGTGTCGGGGGGCTGTGGGGGCTGCAGACTGTCACTGAGACATGAGATGTCTCTGCAGAGCTGGAAGATCAGGAGACTCAACAGATACGAAGGGCTCCCATCATGCTCCTGAGCGCCCCTCCTCTCCCTGGCTGCACGCTGGTGGCAGGTGGAGGCAGGAACAAAGGGCAGGAGCAAGGGCAGAGAACTTCTTGCTTTTTCTATCTCCCTAG
>NW_011116221.1:0-986 GCF_000146605.3 Meleagris gallopavo
AGCACAAAACACCTGGATCACATCCCAGATGGCTTCAAACAGCAGTCACAGTTCAAGGTTCTGCCGTTCTACTGAGATCAGCTTTCTGCTAGACCCACACTTGCCTCAGATCAGGTCCGTGTCAGTTTAAAAGACAACCACGACTCGACAAAGGTACCAGGGAACCAGCTGCTACTCACAGAACATGCATTTCTAAACAGGAAAAGCTTTCACGAATGCTAGAAAAACCAAGCAAGCCTCACGGAGACGTTACAGAACCACCTCTTTGAGAGACCTCCTGTGGCCTCATTTGCTCAGTACGTCAGGAAACACCTCGGCCAGCTGCAAAGGGCGCTCCCCAGGGCTGCAGCTCCATGTAGATTTTGGCACAGTCTCTACTTTCTGAGACCACTTCTGATTCGAGCAACAGTCTCGTTAGCTATGTGCTGCATCTGGAGACTTGGAGAGACCGACCCCACCAGGAGCATCCGATCCGGTCCATTCCCTCCAATTAATAACGGCAAGGCCGGCCCAGCACTGACATGGGGACAAACCGATCTCTGCAGAGGGATGGGGAGGACAGTGCTGCATCCCGGCTGCTCACGCCTGGCAGGAGATGCCAGCGTATGCCACTCTCCAAAAGAGAAAACATCCCAACAGAGGATATCCCACTCACTCGCCGCACTGCCGATGTGACACTGTGCTCACACGGAGCGCAGGATCACATACTGCGCAAACAGCCACGCTGATGGCAGCTCTGCTCGCAGTAGAAGGCAACCAAGTCACCTTGGCTTTCTCTTGGGAGCTGCACTCACGACTAGACACATACACTGTGTCAGTTACAAACAAACAAACGTTTTACCTTTGACTGGAGTTCTGCTTTTTGGGTCTCTTCTTCCTTCTTTCTCCTTTTAGTTGCAGGAGTTAATTTGACATCCGCCCGAACCGTCACTTCAGGACTTGCTGCCACCCCTAGGAAGTCACAGGAATCTGTGACATTGCTTTTC
>NW_011116221.1:9239-9756 GCF_000146605.3 Meleagris gallopavo
AAACCTCCTACTGAAGTCTTGCCTTCCCCTTTCACCAGATCAGAAATTCTCCCTCTTCCAGTCCTTCTGATAAGGGTGGAAATTGTGGCAACAACCAAGGAAGGTTTCATCCTACTGCACCATTCCTGGACTGTTGAACTGCCCCAGTTTCCAGTGGGACTGAAGGTACAACATCACTTCGGTAAGCGCGAGTTGAATTTTAAAAGTAAGTTGTACAGCACAACTTTCGACGTGCAGAAAGACAAACTTCTATCAGGTCTGTTAGGTTAGCAAAGCTAGCAGAAGTACTCCGTGCGATGCCACAAACAGATCCTGAAAGAAGGAGCCGAGGGGGAGGAGAAGAGAACATCTGTGAGGGCTCCCAAAGTATCTTCCCTCTAGCTGTTGTACCATCATTCTGTACAGTTCTATCCTTGGCTACTCTCTGCCAAAAGACAGACTCAAAACTGCCTCAGAGGTTCAACGCGCTCTTCCCATTTGCAAGCTTACAAGCGTGGGAGGAACCCTTTCCAGGATA
>NW_011116222.1:0-597 GCF_000146605.3 Meleagris gallopavo
ATCGCCTGTAACGCGGAAAGGGAACCGTGGTGGGGAGGCCAAGAGGGGCTTTGCAGTAGAGTGCTGTGAAGGGCTGAAGGCTGCTCGCCTATCCTGGTGCAACAGCTCTGTCTTTTCGCTCGAGTCAGCGTGCAGCGTGGCTTGGGTGCCTCTAGAAGGGGCAGCCCGTCTCCATGATTTGCCGCGTGCCTGCAAGGCTGTTGTAAACTGTTCCACAATACTGTAGAGGCTGCTCTGCTTAGCATTGCCTCTTTCCTGAGCGTTAATCAGAGAGGAGACAAAAACCAAGAGTGTGCATGTTTACACAGGTCCGAGCTGGCTGGATCCTGACATTCAGGGACCCTTGTTTCTGTTCTGAGAGGACAGAAAGCTCTCTCTTGCAGAGAGCTTACTGCCAGAATGAAAAGAGTCCATTACTAAATGGCTCCTCAAGATCTCTGCCCTTCATGCAGTGGTTTTCCAATTGCTCATAGCGACCTCAGTTATGTTGTGGTCACTGATCCATCTTTCCTTCCTTCCCTCCGTTTTCTCCTCCCCATAGCTGCCAGGCCTGCTGGAAGTCCTGGTGGAGTATTTAAGGCGCTGCCTGATTGAGGT
>NW_011116223.1:0-477 GCF_000146605.3 Meleagris gallopavo
AATACATTTTAATGCTTTATCTGTCTCTTTAAAAATGTAATATTTTATACTAACTGCTTAAATGCAATTTAATAAAAAGCACAGCCACAAAATTGCTGTGTCAGAGACCAATGAGTCTTCCTATGGGGACTAGTAAGCCTCTCTGTAGAAGTGTGTATTAGGGGCAATAAAGGTCATATAACTAATTCACTTGTTCTTCAATTAGTTTTGTGGTGGGCTGTATTTACATTTGAATCATGTCTATCAATGTAAATGATCCCTTTGTATTTACTGAAACCACAAACCTGCTGTCATCAATACTTCTGCAAATCTTGGTAAAGCAATTAATTTTATGCATAAATTTTAGTCAGGGGGTAAACTTCTAAAAGGTAAAATTCTAGTTGTGTATAGCTATTGCAGCCTAGCACAGCTAGAAAATGGAACAAAGGGGAGGTTAACATCTTATATTTAAACTAATATCTAAAATGTTTTGTTTCC
>NW_011116224.1:0-525 GCF_000146605.3 Meleagris gallopavo
GACCTTTCTTGTAAATGGGAGTCACATTGGCAAGCCTCCAGTCTTCTGGGACCTCACCAGTCAACAAGGAGCGCTGATAGATGATGGAAAGCGGCTCGGCTATCACCTCCACCAGTTCCCTCAGCACTCTCGGGTGGATCTCATCTGGCCCCATAGACTTGTGGCAGTCCAGTTGGAGTAGTAGGTCTCTGACTGTTTCTTCCAGAATCACAGGGGGGTTAGTGTGCTCCCCAGCCGAGATTACCAGGTCAGAGAGAGGAGTATCCTGAGGATAACAGGTCTGACTTTTAAAGACAGACGTAAAGAAGGCATTCAGAACCTCCGCCTTTTCCTTATCCTCAGTGGTCACATTCCCAGCCTCATCCAGCAAAGAGTGGATATTCTCCTTTGTCCTCCTCGTACTGTTAATGTATTTATAAAAGAGTTTCTTATTCCTTTTCACCCCAGCAGCCAGGTTAAATTCAAGCTGGGCTTTTGCTTTTCTGATTTCACCTCTACACATCCTAACGACTTCCTTGTATTCAT
>NW_011116225.1:0-587 GCF_000146605.3 Meleagris gallopavo
GTTGGATCACGGGCAGCTTTTCTCTCTGCCTTGTTGCCAGGCTCTGCTCTTCTGATGAGCCTCGTCCTGCCCTCCTGCTCTGCCATGACAGAGGCACCTGGGATGGCTGCGGCTGCCTCTGTGAGAGATGGTTGTTGGGAAGCTTGAAGGTTTCAGAATATTCAGCATCAAACTCTTGCTCAGAGTGAGAAGCTGCAAAGGACTGCAACGTGTTGCAGACGCTTCCAGTAGCTTCTCGAGTGGCTCTAAGGGAAGCCTGCGAAGACACTTTGTCAGAGGCTTCCATTCCGGGGAAGTTTTTCCCACTTCCTAACAATCTTTGTCTGATGCTGAGGGAGGGCCTCCTTAACGCACTGGCAGGTGGATCCAGCGCCTTCACCCCCTCCAACTCTTCTTTCTTAAGTGCCTCTTGAAGACTCTGCTCTTCCCTGTGCTGTTCAGACACAGCTCTGAACTCACGATCTCTGTGGAATTGTGGCTTCCTTCTTGAGGCAGTTTCAGTAAGGATATTTGCAGGGAGCTTGGCACCCTTGCTGCTTGCCTCAGTTTAGGCAACTTGACAGGTGACTTCACTGCACGCCCATGCT
>NW_011116226.1:0-571 GCF_000146605.3 Meleagris gallopavo
GGACGTGGCGTCGTGTCCAGAGGCACCGGCAGTCTGTGCAGCCGAAGCACTGCTTGCACCCGAGTGAGAAGTTCCTGTCGCTGCCTTGGCGGTTCCAGCACCTGTAAGCGGAGCGGTGTTGGAAGAGTTTGCAGCAGCACAACTTCCAGGGCCGGGGAGCCCAGAAGTTCCACAGCCACCGGCGGTTCCAGAAGCGCTAAGTGAGAAGGGGGCTGCAGATGGAGCTGAAGAATCCCCAGTCCCAGCGGGATGGGGGTCGCTGTGGGAGGACGACACCCCGAGAGCAGGAGGAGCGGAGGCAGCAGCAGAGCTCCCCAGAGCCGGAGGGCTCCCAGATGGGACGCTGGGTTTTGCCTTCAGGGACAAACTGGCAGCACCGCTGCTGCTGTTCGCTGCAAGGCCTGCAGTGAGGAAATGGATGAGAACCTCACAATGGCACACCTGCCGTGCTGAAACACTGCTGCATCTCAATACTGCAGAAGAAAACTCATCGACGCCTGTCTAATCGCTGGTTCTTTATGCAGAAACTTACTTGGGAACCCAGCGCTTGGGGCTTGCTGTCCTCCCAGTC
>NW_011116227.1:0-522 GCF_000146605.3 Meleagris gallopavo
TTCCTTGTAGCAGCGTGGTGCTTTTGTAGGTGCTGTGTGCACTGTAAGTGACTGTGAGCTGTGCTGAGACAACAGGGGTCCAGAGAGAGCCCCGCTGCAGCCTTTTTGTTTGGGCGGTTTTCTTCCCTCTGGGGGATTAAAAGGGACTTGTTTTTACTCACAGGTGCAACTTGCTACTGCTCCAGCCTGTCAAGTGGAGATGATGACTTTCCTCCAACTGGGGCAGGGAGGAAAGTAGCAAAGAAGTTTGTCTGCCAGCATGAAGTAGCAGGTCCGGAAGGTGGTAACAGGCGTGGCAGGCCAGTTAGCAAGATGTTAGAATCCTAGAATCCCCAAGGTTGGCAAAGACCTACGGGATCGTCAGTCCAACCATCCACCTGTCAGCAACAGTTCTCACTAATCCATGTCCCTCAACACAGCGTCTAAACCTTCCCTGAACACCTCCAGGGTGGGCAGTTACAGAGTACAAGAATTTTGGATGCCAACCATCTCCCACCACAGCCATTTCTCACCCCAGTCATT
>NW_011116228.1:0-497 GCF_000146605.3 Meleagris gallopavo
ATATTTTAATCCCAGTCTGTCCCTGATGCCAACTGGTGACTGTATGAAAACTGCTGAGTCATGGCCTGAAGCTCTGATTGATCACCTGAGGCAGCGATGAGTCAGCACGGAGCACAGCTGAAGGCAATCAACCGGTGCTGCCAGAAGGGCGGAGTCTGGCTCCGCCCCTCCTGGATCCATTTAAAAACTGACCAGCAGTGGGGAACAATCTTTTCTGGAAATCTACTGTGATAGTGTTCGATAATGAAGGCCAGCATATGGGTAAGTTTGCTACCTATTCTCTTTTTGTAATTATAATCTTGTTTGCCTGACTCTCTTGTTTAGAATTGTAGCATCTTAATATTAATTGATGATATGCGTGGCAAGTACAGCAGACCAAATATACTAGAATTTATAATGTGTCTTTTCTTTGCAATTTCTATAAAGGGTCAGTGGGGAAAACACTGCGCCCCTAGATAAAATGATTCCTGGGCAGGTCCCAGGACTTCTGAAATCTC
>NW_011116229.1:0-351 GCF_000146605.3 Meleagris gallopavo
GCATGGAGTTATAGTTATGGAGCATCTCCTCAAGCTCAGTGTGGGGCTCCAGCAGGACAGCTGCCCTATTGCCAGCCTGGAAGCAGTAGTTATTTCTGAGCTGTGTTTGCTCTAAACAGAGGACCTTATTTCTGCTCCACGTTAGAGTTAGCCTGAAGGAACACACTTCATGTGGGTCATCAGAGAATCAGACCAGGAGGTTTCTGGAAAGAAATAGGAATTTTCTGGTCATATTAAAATGGGGCCTGCTGTGTAAGGGCTGGAACAGTAACTATGGCCTCAGCTGTAACTATGTAACATGAGTGGACTGATCAAACAGGAAACAGAATCTGCTAGCTTGGTTCCTGTCAA
>NW_011116230.1:0-535 GCF_000146605.3 Meleagris gallopavo
TTCACTTGTCTGGCTGAGGCCTGGAGCCTGCTTCCACCCCTCCCTCACCTCACTTCAGGCCTGGCTGCCCCCTGTCAGGGCTCTCTGCATGGAGGCGTGTTCTTTTTTGGTGCTCTGTGTGCCCTGATCTTCGGGATGGGTTGAGCACTTTTGTCTCTGCTTTCTGGATTGAGTTCTTTGCCTTTTGGGGGTAACTAGAGACCGTGTCTGTGTTGCCTTTGTATCCAATTGCCGTTTGGGGTGAAGGGTTCTGCTTTGGAGTTTGTGGGCTGGGTCTGAGGAGGCCCCTGAGGGTCTCTGGCTTTGAGCATCAGTCAGTGGCAGTTGTCAGTTGTAGGGTGAGCTGAGTGTGTGTGTCAGTGGTGGTACTGAGAGCTGTGTGCATTCCTTGGCGAGGCCAAACAGTGTGGAGATGATTCTGTCCTTAGTTGTGCAAGGCAGGAGTGAAGCATGTTTCTCAATCTCTGCGGCTGAGAGCTTTTGTTTGCTCGTGCAGCTTTGCTGCGAGCGATGCAGAGCTGTCAGGCAGACCTGG
>NW_011116231.1:0-512 GCF_000146605.3 Meleagris gallopavo
GTAGTCCTGACTCTTGCTGTTTGGAGGCAAGGTGAGTGCATTAGTTGAGGGCAGAAGGTCCCTTGTTGGTTGACACTGCGTGTCCTTGGAAAAGGTTTTTTTCAGCTAGGTGCAGCTGGTAGTCTTAGGCCGCCATTGGTCTGACTGGAAGTCTTCCTTTTGCTGCTGCGATATCTTGTCCTCAATCTAGAGAGAACATTCCCTTATGAGGCGTCTCGTGTAGGCGCAGTGGGCTTTTGTGGTGGGCACTATGGTTTCTGGTGCTTGTAGGTCACAGACATTCAGACGTTCTGCCCTTTCTTCCCCTGCGCTCGTGTGCAATTCTTTTTAGTTCCTGCAGTGATTCTCTGTGGGTGTTGTGCATGTTCACGTCCTGCGGATGGAGCATAAGCGTTTGATTGGAAGGCAGATGTTTCTGTACCATGGGGCGTTTCTGAATTGCTTGTTGAGAACAGGTTGAAGGAGGCAGCCTTCTGGCCTGTGGCGTGGGCAACCAAGAAACATAGAAAAGC
>NW_011116232.1:0-560 GCF_000146605.3 Meleagris gallopavo
AATGCTGGAATCTATGGAAATAGCTATTTCAATGTATTAGTAGCACTAAGACAAAACCTGGAAAGGAATCCCAGGCAAAGGGATGATCCTATATTATAGAATGATTAACTCTCTTTCATCCCACTAATCAGGAATTTAAAATATGATCATGCAGCACCTGAGACAAAGGTGCACGCTAAGAGAGTTAACCTTGATAGTTTATTCTGTTTTGCAAGCAGCTCTTCCATTTGGCCTCTGTATTATGCACTGGCCATGCGGATGCAGAGTACAAATGGAAGATATCCATCAGACCCTGAGAAGAATAAAAGCAAGAGAGATTCTGGAGTGGGTGAGAGAGGAAAAGTGCACCTTGAAGCAGGGGACGCCCTGCTCGAACTGCCTATCGCATTCACCACCACCATGTTTTTTCTCTCTCTTTTTCTGCAGACTGTTGGTTCTCGAGGGTCTGTAAATAATAATGCCCCTAGTTCTATCTGGCATGCAAAAGTTGCCTGACTATTAATTCTCTATTAGCCCAAAGGTATAACCATGAGCACTCTAAAAGCATCTGTTGTACAAAT
>NW_011116233.1:0-555 GCF_000146605.3 Meleagris gallopavo
TGAATTTCAAAGGCAATAGTATGAGATAGAATTGTGCATGGAAATTGGAACTTGTTACATTGCAACACGGTCTGTAATTTCTGTCCCAGCGTTCTGTAACTTGGACTATTTTTTTTTCCTGTGGGCAAGGAGAAAGTGCGTAGAGTCCAAATCTGTTTCTAACTACCTAGGAATTAATTAGCTCAGCAATAAGGGCATTGTGGGGTTAATGTTGCTGCTGTTCTGGAGTTGTTCAGTCTTCACGTTTTGCTCAGTTTCTGTCCAAAGCTGAGATGACAACTGTGTCATCAGACGATCCACCATCTGATGATGTTATTACTGCTGATGAGCTAACAGCTACCCCAGAGCAGAGATCTTGCTGGCTTTCTCAAGCTGCCTTCAACATCCTTCTGTGATAAGAATAAGCCTGGATATGTACCTGAAGAGGATGATGGTAAGGAGAGTCCAAGCTGATTTTTGTGTTGCTTTTTTTGTGGAGAAAGGGTATCATGCCATCAGAACCAACGGACGCCGATATAGTTCAGACTGATGGGCAGTGATACTCCTGCCATCTTC
>NW_011116234.1:0-506 GCF_000146605.3 Meleagris gallopavo
GCTAGGGAGTATGCAAGTGTGCCAATATCAAATGAGCTAGTTTAGTTATTGCTGAGGCTGCTGTGAAATTAGGTGGCTTCACAGTAAGCAGACAAGGAGCAATTGCAAAAGTGACCATACTGCGTCATTTGTGGAATCGGTGGCCTCCAGGTGGGGGAAACTAATGTATCAGCACCTACTATAGATGTACAAGCAGTGTAGTTTTTTGTGTCTTGAGGGTTCTTTTATCTTCCTGTCCTGAAATTAGTGCTAAAATCTAAGATTTTTAAGCAAGAAAAAATTCTGGAACGACAGTAACCTAGCTGAAGAAGACAGAAAATGTGTTTGAAGTACTTGTGAAGAAGGGCAGTGGTGAGCACTGTGAACATTGCTTGGGCTGGACCATTATATTTTACTTAAAAGAACTTTGCCCTGTCATGGGCTCGTGTTCAGTTCATATTCTTAAAACAAATATGTGCACATCATGGACTTAGCTTCATTTTATTTACATTTAAATAAGATTTATG
>NW_011116235.1:0-493 GCF_000146605.3 Meleagris gallopavo
TTTTTTTCTGTGGGCAAGGAGAAAGTGCGTCGAGTCCAAATCTGTTTCTAACTACCTAGGAATTAATTAGCTCAGCAATAAGGGCGTTGTGGGGTTAATGTTGCTGCTGTTCTGGAGTAATTCAGTCTTCACGTTTTGCTCAGTTTCTGTCCAAAGCTGAGATGACAACTGTGTCATCAGACGATCCACCATCTGATGATGTTATTACTGCTGATGAGCTAACCGCTACCCCAGAGCAGAGATCTTGCTGGCTTTCTCAAGCTGCCTTCAACATCCTTCTGTGATAAGAATAAGCCTGGATATGTACCTGAAGAGGATGATGGTAAGGAGAGTCCAAGCTGATTTTTGTGTTGCTTTTTTTGTGGAGAAAGGGTATCATGCCATCAGAACCAACGGACGCCGATATAGTTCAGACTGCTGGGCAGTGATACTCCTGCCATCTTCCTTTTGGGCAAGGATCGTGTGTCTCCCTTCACAAGTCTCTCCTGTGTTG
>NW_011116236.1:0-364 GCF_000146605.3 Meleagris gallopavo
TTCATTTGCAACGTGATAGATCGAGCTTGTGTTTCAGGATGTGTCAGTGGGACCATGATAATGCATCTCAAATGGTAAAAGCCTGCATCTTAATTGATTACCCGTGATCCTCCCTGCCCACGTCCTCTGCTACAAATTCAGACTGAGGGGCACAGAAGGGGCTGGGGAGGGGGGAAAGGAAAGGAAAAGATACTGAAGAGTTTTAAAAGGATTTGTGCTAATTCCTCCAAGACGTCCCTATGTGATGTTTCTCAGTCAATAGTAGATTAGATTGAAGAGAGGATAGCCAGTTAATCCTCTTCTATCCATTCCCACAATGGGTATTAATATAGGAAAAAAACATATACAAACTTGCAGAAGACAT
>NW_011116237.1:0-506 GCF_000146605.3 Meleagris gallopavo
TTGCTGAGAAATCAACATAGCTGCAACACTACTCAGTATGTTGAATGACTGTCTCATCTGTCTCAGCAAAAACACTGTGATTTAAAGGCGATTCTGTTTGCCTCTGAGTCAGTAACCTGGATTCACAGAGAAGTAATGAGTACTTTTAATGTAGGTTTCTAACTTGAAACATTCAGATATTTTTAGACTTTCAAGGAACTTTCTGAGTGAAAGTTGCTTTTTAAGTCAATGGCCAAGTGTGTTATTAACTGGAGAAACAGCTGTGCTCCATTGTACAAATCTCCAAGGCAAACCACAATGACAGAAAGGTAAGAAAGACATGGAAATTAAGATGCAGATCATTAAAAGAGGTTAACATGCTGGCATATTCTCCCTTCCTACAAGGAAAGACAAAGAGGAAGAATAATTAGCTGGTGATCAAACCATTGTCCTTTCCCTACCCACTCTTGAGGTTATTTAAAACAGTGCGATGGCTATAGCTGAATGCTGTCCATGGGTGAGGCAGG
>NW_011116238.1:0-752 GCF_000146605.3 Meleagris gallopavo
GAGACAAGTGTGGGTCTAGCAGAAAGCTGATCTCAATAGAACAGCAGAGCCTTGAACTCTGACTGCTGTTCGAAGCCATCTGGGATGTGATCCAGGTGTTTTTGTGCTGCTCAGTCCTGATATGTTTCCTTCCATCAGTCCAGTTCCTCTCCTACGGCCAGCGAGAAGATCACTGAACCCTATGAGCTGGGTGGTGAGCCCGAGAGGAAGATCTGGGTGGCTCAGCCGTGTCCTCTGGCTCTGAGCGTTTCTCCCCGCTGTGTCTGTGTTGCCCGTTTCTGGCTTGATAACCTCATGTTGCCGATGCCTTTACTTTCCATCTAGAATTCCAGGCGACCGACAGACAGCAGCTGCATCCCAGCTGCCAAGCGGCTCAAAGGGGGGATGCACAGCGTCCCGTGCAGCGCCGCGCAGGGGCAGCCGCAGCAGCAGCCCAGAGCTCGGAAAAATCGCACCGCTCCCAGCAAATCTCCATCCCCACAGCCAGGGAGGGGAATGAAGAATTGTAGTGATGAAAGGATTGGCTATACGATAAAAAGGTGCTATAAAGGAATGGAAGAGTATTTTTGACCTGTACTAGACGATGCCAGGTTTGCAGGGGAATTTCCCACCAAGGAGGGATCTCCAGTAAGAGATCCTTCTCCTGTGGCAGTCAGCCCTGAAATGGGGCCTAAGTGGTGTGCAGCCAGGCCCAGCCCTTCCAGTTGCACAGCTGAATTGCCTTCGCCTGTGCTCCCATGGCTGACCTGGTC
>NW_011116239.1:0-504 GCF_000146605.3 Meleagris gallopavo
AACAGGGACATGCACAGCTAGATGAGATTATCCAGAACGTGATCCAGACTCAGCTTGAAAGTCTCCAGGGATGAGGCATCAACCATATCACTGGGTAACCCATTCCAGTGCCTCACCACCCACACTGAAAACATAGAAAAAAGAAAAGAAAGCTGTCTTTTTGTTAGTAGAATGTATGGCACGTATTTCTGGTACATTGGTGCCTTGAAAGAAGCCAAGAAGCCTTGAAAGAGAAAAAATACTTGGGGAGAAAGAACATAGTAAGTGATCAAATTAGGTAGAGAATGAGAGATGTGGTGAACGTGAATGGAGTTCTGTTAATTTCTAGCATCAAGACTTCAGCACAGTAAAATTAAAAAAAAAGAGCTGGCAGACTGCAGTGGAATAAGGAAAGGCACTGAAAAAATCTTCAAAGTACTGGTACAACTTTTCTGATTTTCTTGTCATTATCATGTTGTCTCTGGTATGGAACTGAGTCTTATAGTCTCCTTTAATGTATCTTTT
>NW_011116240.1:0-541 GCF_000146605.3 Meleagris gallopavo
AGGGCCATCAAGGACTGTGAGAAGGAAATTGACTGGTGGTGCCAGGCCCTATCGGCCCCGAGGTCCCAGCATGCGACTGTGGCTCCCTATGGGGCATGTGGCCTCCAGTCGCCTTGCAAACAAGTGACGGAGAGGAATCGACAGACAGACTGTGCTCCGGATATAGTGAGCCCCCAGTCTGCCCCTTACCCTCACAATACTTATGTAGAACTAGGGGGTGTGGGACTGGGACAAAACTCTCTCCCAAAAGGGCAAGGTGATATCCACTGCTCAGTGGCGGAGCCTCTGCCCTTTTGTTGCCGAGCAGAGCAAAAGCTGTTTGAGAGAGAAGGATGGGTGGAAACAGATACCTACTCGGCGTTGGGGGCGTCCCCCCCCCAGATCATGCTCGGTTCCCCAGGTGCCTCTGCGGAATAGATTTGAGGCCCTGGAACCCGAGGGAGAGGTGTGTGCAGGTGTGGAAGGAGGCCCACCTGTGAGGGTGCCTCGGGGGGAAGCGGGTCAACCCCGCGCCTCAAGACTTCCTACACCCGAAAGGATA
>NW_011116241.1:0-455 GCF_000146605.3 Meleagris gallopavo
ACGTCTAGAATGGAAAAAAAAGAAGCAGAGGAGAAGGTAGAAGAAGATCCAGGCGAGGGACCCTCCTCAGAACCATAAGCATCAAGAAAGGCAACAGGAAAAACTAAGAGACATGGAAAGGAGAGTGATGAAGAGGGAGTTTCTATTATCACTGCTCGTCAACCTCTGAAGTTGACAGCATTCCAAGGCTCAAGAAAGGAGTCTACATGACACCTGAACAAAAGTCTGATTTTCTGCTTACTTCACTGTTGGGACAGTGAGGTCAACAGCTTGTCTCTAAATGGTAACGAAGCTTGCCATCTAGGAGGCATTGCTGAAGACTCATCTATTGACAGAGGGATAAGTAGATGTTTGGATGGAGCTGCCTCCCTCTGGGACAAGTGTTAGTTAGAGCATGAAGGAAAGATATCCCTTCAAAGACAATCTGAAGCCTGTGAAAAAGTGGGATACAACTG
>NW_011116242.1:0-467 GCF_000146605.3 Meleagris gallopavo
CTGTAACTTGGACTATTTTTTTTTCTGTGGGCAAGGAGAAAGTGCGTCGAGTCCAAATCTGTTTGTAACTACCTAGGAATTAATTAGCTCAGCAATAAGGGCGTTGTGGGGTTAATGTTGCTGCTGTTCTGGAGTAATTCAGTCTTCACGTTTTGCTCAGTTTCTGTCCAAAGCTGAGATGACAACTGTGTCATCAAACGATCCACCATCTGCTGATGTTATTACTGCTGATGAGCTAACAGCTACCCCAGAGCAGAGATCTTGCTGGCTTTCTCAAGCTGCCTTCAACATCCTTCTGTGATAAGAATAAGCCTGGATATGTACCTGAAGAGGACGATGGTAAGGAGAGTCCCAGCTGATTTTTGTGTTGCTTTTTTTTGTGGAGAAAGGGTATCATGCCATCAGAACCAACGGACGCCGATATAGTTCAGACTGATGGGCAGTGATACTCCTGCCATCTTCCTTTT
>NW_011116243.1:0-470 GCF_000146605.3 Meleagris gallopavo
TAGATGATCTTTAGCTGAGGGAGATGGACTTGTTTAGCCTGAAGAAGAGAAGGCTGTGAGAAAACCTCAATGCAGCCTTGCAGTATTTAAAAGAGTATTATAAAAATGGAGGGGAATCAACTTTTTACAAGGGTAGATAGTGATAGGACACAAGGGAACAGTTTTAAGCTCAAGGAGGGAAGGTTTAGATTGGGAGTCAGGAGGAAGTTCCTCACAGAGACAGTGGTGAGGTGCTGAAGCAGGCTGCCCAGACATGCTGTGGATACTCCGTCTCTGGAGGTGTTCAAGATCAGGTTGGATGGGGGCCTGGGCTACCTGGTCTAGTGTCAGATGTAGAGGTTGGAACCTTGGGATTGGAACTTGATGGTCCTTGAAGTCCCTTCCAACCCAAGCCATTGTATGATTCTATGATCTTTTAGGTCCCTTCAACCTAAGGCATTCTAAAATTCTAACTCTAGCAAGCAAGGTTT
>NW_011116244.1:0-676 GCF_000146605.3 Meleagris gallopavo
CCTGAGGATTTCTTTTCCCCTCCACTACCAGGTTCTTCTTAGCACACAGGACTTCTCCTGCTGCTATCAAACAAAGCCAGCAGTACAAAGCAAGCAGCCACCGAGGACTCTAAAAGCAAAGCCTGATCCACAAAGCACACCTGAACTTCACAAGCACACCTGAGCCGCCTCCTTGGCTGATGATAATTTTCAGGTATTTTATGAGCTAGCTGAGAAGAAACATCTTTTTATGTTGGACTGATTACAGGGATTTTTCAAAAAGCCTTCCCTGCTGGCCTCGCTCTGCTCCCACCTGAGCACGCAGAGCCTTACAATTCCTTTTCATGGTCAATGATTAGAGGCCACTCTCAAAAGCTTCTAACAACCCCTGCCCCAAGACCAACATCTCCACAGCCATCCTTCTCATGTGAGTCCAGGAAACAAATCCACAGCACAGTCTTTCTGAACTACCATCATATCAGTAACATTTCGGGTGGTAGAAAGGCCCAGCAAATAGTCCATCAGGTACATTCTGGCACATCTCCCATGAAAAACAGCACTATTCAAACACCTGTGTTTCTAGAGATGAAAAACCTACGGTAAGCAGCAACGAGAGGCTCTACTTTTAAATCTTCCAGTAGGGAAGTGTTGATACCCACTTGTCCTGACAACACAAACACGGTCCCAGCTGTCAAAG
>NW_011116245.1:0-331 GCF_000146605.3 Meleagris gallopavo
TGTGGCATGTAATGCAATCAGCATGGAAGCATCGTTGGTCGCTGTGGCTTTTGCCGCAGACCAGGGTCTCCTGGAGTCACTGAGGAGACACTGAAGTGTCTCTAGGGGCTGCCAGGGGGGCAAGACGGAAGGGGTGGACCTGGAGCTCTATGCTGCAGGTCTCTGGGGGCTGACTGCAAACCCTGGGACCCCAAGCCCTATGGAGTCCCCTCACATCCCCCCCAGGACCCCTCAACCTCCATGGGACTCCTTCAACCCCTCCAAAATTCCCCAATGCCAATGGGAAAACTCCAGCCTCAGTGGGACTCCCCTTATCCTCACAAATCCAACA
>NW_011116246.1:0-827 GCF_000146605.3 Meleagris gallopavo
GATCAGGAAGTTTCCCAGAAATGTCCCTGACCCGCGCCCCAAGGAGGCAGCAGTCCTCCCTACTGGTACGGTCAAGCTGATGTGCACGGCCCTCCGTTCCTCTCAGCAGGGAGCTGCCAATGACAGCCACCCTTCTTTCCTTCCGGGTGGAGGCAGTCTTGAGGCGCGAGGTCGACTGCTTCGCCTGGGACAGCCTCGCAAGTGGACCTTCCACCGCACCCTGATCCGCCTCTCCCTCGAGTTCCAGGGCCTCACACCTATTTTGGCAGAGGCACCTGGGGAACCGGGGTTGGTCGGGACGGCGGTTGCCCACATCGCCTAGCCGGGACCCGTTTGCACTCCTCCTCCCGTCTCCGAGGGCACCAACAGACTCAGGCACTTGCCACAGCCGCAGACTTGAACTGCCACTTCTTCAGGCAGGGGCTCTGAGTCACCACTGTATTTCTCACCAGGCCTTTTGCCTGATAAACACCATGGTGAGATACGTTGTCCGGGAGGCAGGTGACGGGTCTACTAGTGGGCAGAGATTCCAGGCACCACGCACGCTGCCGTGCCTTCCCGCTCCCCTACCCAGCCTACTGCCGCCCCGTGCCCTGTACGCTCGCCCTGCTCGCTGCGCTCCGTAGCGGCAGGTTTATACATGCAGGGGGTGGTCCGCCGCTGCTCCTGGCTCCGCCGCCTCGGAGTCAGATCGCCGCTGCCACGCGGAGGGCAATGGCGGCCGGCAGTGCTCTCTACTGGTGCTACCCCTCAAGCCGACCGATTCCCTGCTGCAGTGCGGAACGCGTCCGCTCCGTGCCGAGTACGTCGGCAAAACGAATGGCAGA
>NW_011116247.1:0-449 GCF_000146605.3 Meleagris gallopavo
TGGGGATGGCAGAGCAGCCAGGTGACAGTGAACGGAAAAGGCAAACAGAGGTCAATCCCAAACACAGAAAGGAAGCGTGCAGGAAGTGGAAACAAGAAATCACCTGGCAGCACTGAAGAGACTTTGTCCAGCGTACCTGCTGAGATGAGTATAGGAGTGTTAGATTCAACTGCAATTGAGTGTGCCCAGGCATACCACAGACAAGAAGGGCTTGTAGAAATATGTAGGTGACAAAAGGAAGGCTAGGGGGAATGTGGGCCCAGCATAGAATGGGGGCAGGGGAACCTGATGAGACAGGATGTGGAATAGTCTCTGATACTCATTTCTTTCCTGACCTCACTGTTTATCAGTTGGACTGGGCTTCTTGGAATCCTAGGTGCCAGAGACAGGTGGGAAATGTTGGTGCAAGGCAGATGTGCTGTTGGTGAAGAGGAGGTGATCAGGGAATA
>NW_011116248.1:0-506 GCF_000146605.3 Meleagris gallopavo
GCAAAGCTGTTTGAGAGAGAAGGATGGGTGGAAACAGATAGCTACTCGACGTTGTGGGCGTCCCCCCCCAGACCATGCTCGGCTCCCCAGGTGCCTCTGCGGAATAGATTTGAGGCCCTGGAACCTGAGGGAGAGGTGTGTGCAGGTGTGGAAGGAGGCCCACCTGTGAGGGTGCCTCGGGGGAAGCGGTCAACCCCGCGCCTCAAGACTTCCTACACCTGAAAGGATAGAAGGGCGGTTGTCATAGGTGACTCCCTGCTGCAAGGAACCGAAGGCCCTATATGCCGGCCCGACCCTACCCGCAGAGAGGTGTGCTGCCTCCCTGGGGCTCGAGTCAGAGACGTTGCTAGGAGACTTCCTAGACTGATCTGCCCTTCTGACTACTATCCACTATTGATAGTACAGGCTGGCAGTGAAGAAATTGGTAAGATAAGCCTGAAGGCTATCAAAGATGACTTCAGGCGACTGGGGCGGTAGTTGAAGGAACAGGTGTGCAGGTGGTTATT
>NW_011116249.1:0-490 GCF_000146605.3 Meleagris gallopavo
GCTGGCTGCACACATCTCTCTTACAGATGGTTAGGCCACCAGGCTGTTGACCCAGGCAGAGCTTTAGCACACACAAGCATTTTTACCAGGATGTTGTGCTGAACTCTAAAACTTACCCCCAGGCTTGCTGACTGTGTTGCACTGGCCTGTCCTGTTTGGGATGGAATCCTTAAGTGGATGCGCTTGCCACGAACCTTCCTGGATTGAAGCAAGAGATAGCTTGCTGACATCTGCTCATAATTCCACTGGAAAACAAGAGTATGTAGGTCTCTTCAGAAAACTTGTCAGTACAAGAAAGCTTGGCGTTCTAAACATTTCTGCATGTCTGCAATAGTTTCCCCTTGATGTGCAACCTTCTGATGTCTGATCACATCAGGGTAGTTTCAGACCTTTAGCTGTTCACACAACAAGTTTAAGACAAAGCAGCAGGACTACTCTTGTTTTGCTTCAGAGCAGTACAGTTGCTGAAAGGGAAACTAAGCTGCTGCTG
>NW_011116250.1:0-405 GCF_000146605.3 Meleagris gallopavo
CATTCTATTACATGACCTTAACTGTAGCATTCGCCCAGTCCGTCTCCATCCACTTTCCTAGGGCTCCTTGGAGGCTTTCCTTCGGTTTGGGTGTTGATATATCAATAAGTCCCTACTTGAACAGCTGAACGCTTCAGCTGCGTTGTTTTTTTTGTTTGTTTGTTTGTTTTTTTTTGCTTTGGAATAGATATTTTGACAGTATGAAAAGCAAAATTTCTGTCATTTTTTCTCGCAACATGAAGCATTCCCACTTCCCTTTCTGAAAGCATCCTGGCCATGGAGGGTTTAAGTATCTCCTGACTTTACTGATAGCACTTCCAGAAAGCAGCAATCTGAGAGCAAAAAGTACGTTTGATTTTACAGGATACTAAAAAATGGTCTCTTTGGAGAGGAAGCACAGATGGC
>NW_011116251.1:0-324 GCF_000146605.3 Meleagris gallopavo
TGGGTGTTCAGCAAATTGCTTCCTTCTCTTTGATCAGTTGTGCTTTCTGTTGAGAAACTTGATAGCCATTTAAATCAAGAAATTCAGCAAACTCACAGTCCATTGTACACAGTCCTCCTTTGTTACTGTGGCATCCACATACTGAAGTGAAGTTCCACCGTGGAATAGAGGAACCCAAATCTCAGGCTCACAAGCTGGCCAGTTTTCAAAAATCATTGGGCTGTTCTCACAACCCTGGGTAACACTGTCCAGGTTAACTGAATTTTCATTACTATTTTTTTTTTTTTTTTTACACCCCTATATTGGAGTTTTCTTATTCAGAGG
>NW_011116252.1:0-555 GCF_000146605.3 Meleagris gallopavo
ATATGCAATATGTAAAACAGACATCTCCAGTGCAGTCTTCACTTGTGCCAGCTAGTGAACGGACTTTCTGAGATAACATTATCACAAATATCTGATAAAGAAATTAAACATTTTGACAGGTATATCTTTGGGATCTTATACCACATCCCCACAGTCTCCTACTGGCAGTGAAAAGACCTCTAAATCACAGTAGAGAAGGAATAGAGATTGAAGAGTGAAAACATTAGCTTTATTTCATTCCACCGCACTACTTCATTTCATAACAGTCTGCTCTTTAAATGGAGATAAAAGCTGTGCCAAATGGTGCTTGTAAACACAATGTCACTTGCAGAGAAACCTTCCCCTGGGATGCTGTACTTGGGTAAAGGAATATCCCCGATTAGGTCAAATCCAAGCATTTTCCAGAGAGCCAAGAGTGATTATGCATCAAGCTGTCTGAAGCACTGCTTAGGGCTCTTCCATGCCGGCTTCTTGGAAAGACAATTAACATTAGCTTTTTGTTTGTGAGTCATGTTTTCTTTCAGTCACATGGAAAAAAAAGAAAAAAAGAAAAAA
>NW_011116253.1:0-1721 GCF_000146605.3 Meleagris gallopavo
AGTAAATAATAAGAACTAAATAAATGCAACTCATAGTTTGCGTGTAATCAGTCAGCACGACTCTATATTTTAGCTGATCATAAAGACGATCATCTGGCATAATGAACAGCAGATTAAAGAATGTTTTCTTTCTTTGGTTCTAGTGACTGAAATAATTTCCAAGAGATTTCTAATTCTTGAATATTACTGCAGTTAATCTGTCTCTCTGTAAATAAATCAGGAAGTGACAGCCTCCAAAACAAAGTGCACATTTAACTATTAAAGCAGAAAGGTAGAATTTGCCATTTAGAAATTAAATATAAGTAAGAGATTTCTCAGCCAGATTCTGGGGGACCTATTCCAACAGTGTGCAAGATTGATTATGGAAAGGAATTAATAGTTACAGCAGATGAGGAAAGTGGAGAAAATTTAAAGAAAAGCAAGACTTCTAGTCCTGTTTCAAAGAAGCAGCTTTCTGAGTCTTGCAACGCACAACGTATTTGTCAACTTCATGTCTCCCATGTGAAGCCTAAGAATAGCATTGTAAACTCCCATAAATCCTCTCCTTATCACAAGATAACAGACAAGAAAGTGCTGTTCATCTGTCAACAAAACTTTATTAACTAATAAATATTTTAGTACGCCCTGGGTAGCTTCTGTAAGGTTCAGGAAGTAACATCTGCTTTATCACTTCCTCCAAAGTTTAACAGAAAGCAGGGCTTGAAGATTTTTTTCTTTTCCATCCATCTTTAACTGACATTCTAAATATAGTTTTGAACAACACATTTGGTATGAAGAGCTTTTGAAACAAGAGCAAAATATTAAATAATTCCTTTTTCAGAATAACTTACATGACCCTGCTTATTTGGAGACAAGTGAACCACAGGATCCTGCCTCATCAGTCTTCCACTGGGACTCTCTCTGAAGGATGGCAGTACTTTTGATACTGCTGGGAGATGACATGTTGGTTCTGCAATACAGCATACAACAATGTACTGAAAAGCCTATGCAGCACAAGAAATAAGAAAGCATGCACTCTGATTTTACACTGCAATTTTTCCCACTGCTATCATTACCCAAAGACTTTGAAAACCAAAGGGAAATTCATTCCAAATAAAAACTATACCTAAGACAAAGCACAGGTGAGAAACTGAGGGCCCATTTTGCCTAGCATAAATCAGCAAGACTTCATGAAAAAATGCAAAAACTTGCCTTTTTTTTTTAAAAACAACTTGAGCAGTGCCACACCCTCCTTGTCCAATAGCAATTTTTCAGAACATTAAAACAGAACAATATTCATATTCACAGTCTATTGGCATTGTACATCATTATGCATGTTGGCTGAGGATAGGATTAAAAGAAAATTCTGAAGATTGCATTTCCTTACATAGTATTATTCTATGCAAGGCAGGACAATAACAAAAGTCTAAAGTGACTGCTTAAATTCACACATTTTTCTCCAGCAGAACTAGTACAGATTTCCTGTCAAAGTTAAGGTGAACTAAGTAAATATTTTCTAGCTGCAGAAGTAGCAAAATTTGTTGAAATCACAATATTCCTGTAAAAATTGATGGCTGTGAATGTGGAAACTGAATAGATGTTCAAAAGAATTGAATTCTTACTAACCTAGGAAAAAATGGACTGAAATCAAACTACTCAACTTACATAGACAGTTTCAGAAGTTTTCAGAAGTGCCCTCTGCCAATTAGGCTTATTCTTTTTTCCCGGGAGATAACTATGTG
>NW_011116254.1:0-2089 GCF_000146605.3 Meleagris gallopavo
CCAGAATCTCGTTAAGCGAATTTGCATTCTTGCAAAAAAAAAACACAGCCACAGGTTGGTCAGTTAAGTGGGGTGGGGAACCCATCTGTTCTGCTTATAGGGCTGTACTTGGAAAAAAATGCATCATTGACAGGCCTTTGTAATAAATATTGACAACAAAATTAAGATTGTTTCCGCCTAAACAAATGGCCATGTCTACACAACAAATTTAAACATGTTCTAATTATTAAGTCGATGTCTGCCATTGGCTGCCCCAAATCATTGCTTTTTTGCCTTGTGTGAAAAAGCAGGAAAACACACTGACAAAGCTGCCCTTGCCTTTCCTCAAGAATCACTTTCTTGCCCATGGAGAAAACTCCAAGAGTTTAACGCTGATAATCTGCTACTGCTCGATCATCGATAATTTCTCTCTCTTAAACAGCTTCATCTGCATTGCCATTTGCTCCCCCAAAATGCCAGTGGACTAGCAGGCATTACAGAACTGCATTCCTGTTGATGCACTGCTCAGTTACGCTGCTACCAACAGGTCAGATCAGTGCAATGCCAACATTTTGAACGGGAAACAGGAAAGGTTACAAGTTTTTAGGGTGTTCTGAGCTCTCTGGCCTATTGCAGATAGGGAACAGCAAGAAGTATTCCTCCATTTGAACTGAAATTATCTGCTGAAAGTAACAAAGAAACCCAATGAAATGCAAGCACTCCACTCTGGAAACAGATCCCCGCTGCTCAGCCTAACGTGCGAGCTTCAAAGCTCATTATTTTTCTTCGGTGCTAAAAATATTAAGGTTGACATGTATCATTGGGCATCTGTAAGCCTATGAATGAAGAAAGATAAATAAGAGAACACACTGATAAGGAATTCAATATGCTGAATATAGTTTTAAGAAAAGTTATTGTATTTTGTCCTGCATGGCTTTCTCCTGCTGAGAAGAAGAAAAACAGAATTAATGTAAAGGAATTAGGGTGTGTTTTCTCTTTATGGTATAAAATTTTCATTTAAGAACACACAACTGCTCCTTTGTCCAACCTCCAACACACAGTTGTTAAAAACAAATTTTAAGCAACTATAGGAATCTAGTAAAAGGTTCAAATAGAACTTTTTCATACAATGCCCAAAGACAACATCTCAGTCCATCAAGTCTCTTCTTCAGCAAGCGAGCTGGAAGGAAAACACTTTTCTTATCTGACCCTCAGGCAGGTGAGATTTGGAATCTCTGTTTTCCAGCCACATGGCCCATGCAGCCCATCTCCCCCTCTTCTCACTCTTTATCAGCTAGTCCATGTTTCAGCTAGCCAGAAGTGTGAGCAGATGGGGATATTTACAGATATTCAGACCACAGGCCGTGTTTTTTCATGCGTAATCTAGTTTGCTTGAAGTTGGAAGGTTTACTGACATGACATCTAATTCATACCTGCACCACTGAGGTCAGATATAAGACTTTTAGTTTAGGTTCTGGCATTCTGGTTAAAGACTGTTGAGACCATTTGAGCTCTGCTCGTAATAAAGTTATTTTTCTCATAAGGAGACCCCCACAGCCGTGTCTGCTGAGGCTCCAGGCACAGCAGTGCCTGCTCAGTAGTCCAGAGAAGAAAGACAAGAAAGATGTGGGGGAGCTCGGGGGTGCTGGAAGACGTGCTTTGTTCGGAAACAGACCTAGCAAGGGAGCTGCAGTAATTCAGCTTCTGACCTTTAGCTGGATTTTTCTCAGCGGCTGAAATTACTAACAGTCCAACTGAAGAACTTTCCATGGCATGGGAAACTGGTTCACAAGGAGGGTTTTGCTTTATACGAGAGAAAACGTCTCTGTATCCAGGGGATTACAAATCCCAGCATGACTCAGGCTGGAGGCTATAACTGTACATGCTTGTATCAGCTCTTATTACCTCTATGACATGAGAGGGATTTGGAGCAGTGCATCAGAGGCACTGTTTGCTCCATGTGGGCAGTTTAGTTATGAGCAAGAACTCTTGCTGGCATGCTTGTATGGGTACAAGAGTGCATTGTATCTCTTCTGCTTTCCTTATCTATGCATTATCTCCCGAGATACTGTAGCACCCTTTTACAAGTTTGCAAATTGTCTGAGCTCTT
>NW_011116255.1:0-4167 GCF_000146605.3 Meleagris gallopavo
AATTTGATCATGTCTCTTTATCAGACTTCTATAAGCATCATCTTAGCAAAGAGAAATATCCCCTGCCTCACAATGATGCCTTATTCATGTCATCACTTTTGGCAGTACATACATTTGTGAACAACTGTTTTCAAGGATGAAGTCCAGAAAGTAAAATTTCATAAAAAATCTCAGACAAATACCTTGAGAACTCACAGAGAATTGCAACTACTTCCATCAAGCCAGCCCGATGAATTAGTTTCACAAAACATGATCAAATATCTCATTAGTCTTATGGTTTTGCTGCCCTCCTTTTTATGTTTTAATCAAATATATATATATATGTATGCATGTATATATATAAAGTTTTGTTACTTATATGCATTAGCTATATCATATATCATATATTTTATATGCCACCTAGGACAATTCCTCTTCTCTTACTATGGCCCAGGCTAGCCGGAGGTTTGGACACCAATGCCCTAATGAGAATGAATGAAAAACCCACGTCCGCTCCATCTAGTGGTGGTAAGGGGTGACAAAGCTGTGCTGTTCCGAAGGTGCTGACGGTGTGCAACCAGTACCTCCTGTAAGGCTTCTACCGCTTCTGAAAATTAGAGGAAAGTGAGACAGCTGTGGGAAAGGAATACAGAAATTCCTTGCAGGATATCTAAAAATTGGAACAGCAAAACAGTTTTCTAGGAGAAGAATGAGAAAAAGACCATATTACCAGATCTGAACAAGCAAACCCTTGAGCTAATTCAGAAGGAAAGGAAGAAACTGAACTCAGGAGGAGTGGGAACTGGGGAGAAATTTCAGGAGGACAGAGTTCATTCTGAAAGGAAAAGAAAGGTTATGAATTGATTGCAAGATGACATTGACAGTGTACCTGCAGCAAAAATGGATTGTAGCCGGGATAGAAAAAAAAATAGGGAAAAAAAAGTAACTGCAAGACTGCAGGAAGATTGAAAGTAAAAGCAACGAATTGCACCTTCAGATTTATCACAGCCAGCCATCAATATGTAAGAAAGATTTCAGAATTACGAGGCCAATTGATGATTACAAATATGCAGAATGTATTAATGGGCTGACATACTGAAGTGAAAATGGATCACAGAAAGACTGTTCCAAGATAGAAGCTGCAGAAAATGCAGCCCCAGCTGTCAGCCTAGGATTAACTGGGATGGAGGTATGATCTCACAGTCCCCTATGAGAGATTTGGAAGACAAATTATGCCTAAAACCACATCACTGAGTCATATCAGGAATCAACTGAAGCAGTTCAAGAACTGAATTTGAGAAATTCTGTTAGATTTGGTTACATTTCCTGGAGCAAACAGCAGACCTTCAGAAAATAAACTTTACATCAGAGAAAAAGTATTTTAGAAGTCTAAAATAGCACTGGCTTGTTTTCTCCATTCCTATTTGTGTAATTGCCTAATGAGAAACATAAACTTAAGCCTGGATTTACTTGTACTTGAACAACTTCTGTAAAGGCCAAAACAGATCCAAAATCAGTAGTACTGAAACAAAGCATGAGCTTGGGGAGCACATTATGAGTTCTCAAAAAGGGCTGAAACTTAGAATCTCAAAATCATCAAAGAGTATCAATTACTAAATAAATGTTCGCTAGCTACACAGAAGCATAGGAATGAAAAAAGGGAGTTAAATGGTTGGACCTGAAAATCATCTCCTGATTTGTGTGCAAGATGAAAGGCGTAAGAATGGCAAAAGTTCCTGTCATAGTGCCAGAGGGAAAGTTGTGCTGGAAGATGTGGCCAGTGCTGTGTAAGTTATAACAGGGTATACTGAGAAGAGGTGTTAATTTAGTATCGTATTCTGGAAATTAATCTCACATTGTAACCTTAAGTAGTAAGGCTGAAATGCGGTAATATTTGTCCTGATTGCCAGTGAACACAAAGAGCACATATTAAGTGCATTTTCTGACAGTAAAGGGAATCCATCTGACATTCCATGTCTCTTTAGAATGTGTTTGTTCAAAAGAATGCTCTGCTCAGCACTCAGGAGGGCCAAAGTACATGGCATGTCAGCAGTATTACGAGAGAGATGGATCAAAAATAAACCATCTCCAAAAGCCCTGATATCGTTCATGAATTAGGAGCTCACAAGTTTTGTACAGATACTAAAGGTATGAACACTGAACAGGAAGCCCAGGAAATCTGAACTTAAGTACAGCACTGTTTCCATCTCAGGTACTAAGATGCTATATTAAGTGCTGTTGATTTGTATGGAGAAATCCGTAACGAACTTCATTGTCTAGGAAGAGCATTAATGGATGCTTACAGTTGGTGTTAAACAGACTGGCAAAGACTTGCCTAGAAAAGGTTTCATCTTGCTGCAGCATAGAGAACAGCCAGAAGTTGCTATATTCCTCACTGGCTGTATGTGGAATAAACAGTACCTAATGTTTATGCACAGGTGACAGAGAATTGAGCAGATGGATCCTGTAGGCATCCTGTATGCGGAATTTGAGGGAATTCATTCATTTAAGGCACAGAAGAGCTTTGGCCCTCAGTAAGACAACAGGTTACACATCAGAGAAGTTGGTATAACGTGACCCCAACACAGCACTGCCTCTCCCAAGGATGGCACATTTAGCCTAGGGTGAATCGGGACTAAATCTGCCCTGCTTTCAGATGTGCAGCTCTCAACATGCCGCCGTGGACGTGCTCAGCATACTAATGCCTTGACAGCTGTGTGGGTGTGATTCATTCTGGGTTTTGCCTTTGGCTGTCCGGCCTCTGGGGTCAGCTCGGTGCTCAGCAGGAGGTAAGTGATGGGCGCAGGTGGCCAGAGGAGGGGAGGGAACAAGGACTGTCCTCCCTCCACAGCAGCAAGCTGTTAATTCTGCTTCAGCCCTGGCAGGAGCCCACCACCCCCTTAATTTTAGATGGAAAATCGATCTCCTCCATCTTTTACTGCAGTGTAGCTAATCCCCAAGGACTCGTAAATGGAAGGAAAGTATACCTGCCAGTACTCACCAATTTCATGAATGGGTTTGTACTCCTTCATGGCTTACTCGCATCACTACAGAATTAAATAGAAAATACCTGAAATATCTGATCCATTAATTATGGAATCTCTCTCTTAATTTGCCTGTCTGCAACAAATAACCCAGGGGTGATGTTAGAAAGAATGTCAGGGAAAATGTTAGAGAAGTATCAAGCAGAGATGTGAAATCAAAGGTAATCTAAGCAAACGTAACTAGTTCCTGTGATAAGTACCCTGCTGTATCAACTAGATCTACTGGTGCTCCATTCTGAATGTCAAATATCCTCCTGCTAGTAATGGGAATAGATTCTTGCTTATTTTTTTTATTATTATTATTATTTTAAGTAGTACATTCAAATGAAAATTGGAAAAGCAGATTTAGACATTTTGTGTTCTTCTAAGTGATTGTTTAGACATCGTTTTTATTGCAATTACAGACACTTGTGAACAGCTACCAAATGGGCTGAGATAGAAAAGGTGTGGAGAGATGGATGGCCAAGGTTATCAGCAGTGCTGTTATTTCTGCACTAATTCAGTGCTTCTGAGGCAGAACACTTCAGAATGAAAATGAGACCACCAAACAAGACGTGATAACAAGAAGTATGAATGGCAGGGAGAGTTTGGCTGAAAATAATTAATTGTTCACTGCCTCTTCTGGTAAGAAAATGAGGGATTGTTGGCTTAAATGAGCAGGTAACTGGCTTAAAGCAAACTGATGGAGACACTTCATATCATGTGTGGTTAAAGATGGGAAACATTTCACCGCTGAACATGCTCAGTGGTACAGATGTACATGATGTTATAAGCTGTCTGAACAAATTCACAGTGGAAAACCCATCATAGGCTATTAAATTCAGGGGCCATCTTTGGCTTAAAAGAAATAATAATGCCAAGATTTCTGGCTGATACAGAACAATTCTACACATTTTTCTTGTCCTTTATTCTTCCCTAAACATCTGATGTTGGCTACTGTTGCAGACTGATTTGATGTTAGATGGGTCATTTAACTTGATACAAATTCTGCTTGTATTCTTGGGAGATTTTAATCAAATTTTACAGGAATTAAAGGCCCAAAAGAGTCTTACAAAAAATGAATTTCACAAATCACAGCAGAAGTACTTGCCCTCTAGGAATTATAGAGCAAAGGAAAAACAAGAAGAAGGAAAGAAGAAGAAGA
>NW_011116256.1:0-7382 GCF_000146605.3 Meleagris gallopavo
TTCTTATATCAACACTTGTTGGTTTTTTTCTCTCTTTTAGAATGGGGCAGATTTACTCTGTCTTCTCCTGGAATCATTCATAGCAGCAAATGAAGAGGAGATATGGCAGAGGAAATCAGGAACAGACACTCCTGTGAGTTTGCTGTCAAGTGATAAGTAACACAAAAGGTTACAAATTAAAGAGGCTCACTCTTTCACAGATAGGGAAAGTATTAAAGTGACATAATCTAGAGCACACAACAAAAAATAAATAACTTTTTGACACTGCAAAAAACCTGAAAATTTGCTATCAGCCATCACTGTTTCCAGAAAAAAAATAAAGGAAATGTGCATATGTGAAGTTCCTTTGTTCTTTTCCAGAAATGCAATTTCTTTTTTTTCTTATCATGTGGCTGCAGCTTTCCCTAAGATTAAAATAATTCTGACATTGTTAATTGTATCATAAAAGTTGTCTTAAAAGACTGACTAGGGAAGCTGAATTTGAAAAACATAATTAATGACATCCACAGTTACATTTAAAGCTGTTACATTCTTGAAAGAATAGCAAGGATAACTCTGACTCTACATAAAATGTCTGCTATTTGCAATAAATCCTTTCTCTTAATTTTATTTAAGCACAAATAAGAGAGCTTCATAATTCTAGTTTTCTAAATTAAAGTCTGAAAAACGTACTAAGAACTGAAATAGGATTTTTTCTTTTTTAAAATAAATAGTAAGAGTTGTGTTCAGTTTTAAGTAACATATGCACATTTATCTCTGTACAGTGTAGTTCAGTAAACAGAAGTGTCAAGGAGTTTCTCAAGTCATTATGTTTTAGATGTTTTAATGACATTCGTGGCATGTCATGGATTATCCTACATACATGATTATCAGAAGTTGTTGCATTAGGCCATTGTTTCTTGATAAACGCCGTATTCTTTAATGTTCTATAATGCCAACCACACTGAAGTGCTCTTCTCAGAAATGTTCTTCAGATAATTCTTTGTCAAATGCTTAATTACTTGACATGAAAATTACTTGAAATGAAAACCTCACAATCATATTTTACTGCAGAAATAGCTGAAATTTGAGGAGAGCTAACAGCCATGTATACATAGAGCCTCGTAATAGCACTCAATTCAGTTTTCAATTGGGCCTCGTGTCCATTGCCCTGAGTTTTGTGTAACCGCTTCTGATGTTCTACCCCAGGAAACTTGTATTCTTTCCAAAGGTTTTGAGAAAACTGTGGTTAGACAATCAATCCAGGCTGTCAAAGGGTTAGTGGAAACTAATAATCCTCATTTTCTCTGCAACTGCTATAATTGCCCCTTACCAATCATTTATGTGTCTTTGATCTTCTAAAGTAACTTTAGCTAATTAAAAGGGCAAGCTGAAGTGGTTCTTTTGTACAAACAGGATTTTACATGAAATGTGCCTGCAGAAAATACTGATCTGGAAAAATTGTATCACGGTTTATAGTGGTTGTAGCTGAGTTGTGCCATAGATTAATGACATCTCTGTGGATTTGTTTCTTTTTGTGATCTTTGTCTGGCATGGTACCTTAATAACAGAATATTTTGATGTGGCAGTGCCACACGCTTCTTTCCTGTCATAAAAACTCCACAAACACTGTGCTGTTGTGCAGAAGAATAGTTTTAGGAGTTATAAAGATGTAGAAAAGCCTTTATTTTATTTGCAGATCAACCCTTGAGACAGATTTCCCTGGGCTAGGTTAGCCCAATGGAAAGTGTGAGCTGGAAAACTGCAGCCTTCCAGATGTCTGAAAGTTTTCTATTCCATAGAAAACATATTGCAAGTAATACTCAGTAGCTCCCAGAGTTAGTGAAACAGTGACATTTCAAAGTGGTTTTGCCAGTATTGTCATAATTGCAAGGCAAAAGCATTTTCAAAGCACTGCAGTGAAGGCACAGTTGCCTATCACATCCACACACCGGTGCCAGACAACTTTTCTATGTCATCAGAAGTTTCCATTTCCATAGGAATCTCTGTCTATCATGGGGCTTTGAGGCAGCCAGCTAGGATTCAGTCTGAGTAACGAATGATGAATGGGAAGCTTCTGCTTCCATGTTTTTTAGTGCTTGAGATACATTTTAAGGCTGAATGACAACACCAGGATTACACTCTGTTCTTCTCACATCTAGCTGAAAAACAATGTCCCCTGCTAGACGTGGAAACATGCGTTCAAAAACCAGCCACTACTATTTTCAGGGCCAAATCTTGGTTACCAATATGCTGAGTGGGTGGAGAGAGTCTGAAGGGCTCTGCACCCAGACGCTGTGAAGAAGCAGTGGTATTGCAATATCACTGCTACTGATTTATGAACTGAGACTCTCACAGGCTGTTCAATAAAGTTCAAAGCCAGGAAGAAACTTATGGCCCATCACGAGCAAGACTCTCTAAAAGCTAATGGTAAAAATTTCTCTCTCTTCTCCTGCAGCATGTGTTTATTAGTTTCAAGGTATTGGTGACTCGCACCATCTGACCAATAGAAGGGCTTGCAAACTGCATTTTAATATTACTGGGGAGGAAAAAAAAAAAAAAGAGAGCATGATTAAGCACTTAGAAAAACTGTAAGAGAGGATACTTCTTAGTTTAAATACTTGCAGAATCTACAGTGGTAATGTAAATGGCTAGGCTGTCCAGACAACGGTAAGGAGACATAAATCCTAAGGAAAACTCCAAGCCTTATGTGTTGCTGGACAAGTTTTCTATTAAAGTAGCCTTTGAAAGGAAAAGAACTAAAGAGTATCTTAAGGAAAGATTCATCATTAGAACTGTATGAAGAACTGAAGGATTTATTCAGAATTAATGAAAGATTTTGAATAAATCTCAAGAAGACTTAAATTTCAAAGGGATCGGCATGTACTCTTGCATTATGTTTCAGTTTTCTAACCAATAGTCTTACCATCTCTTTCACTGATTTTTCTAAGGCTATGTAGATACGTAATCAATTAATATACAGATGTTATAATTACAAAACATACAGGAAAGTTAGACTAAGTAAGATTATTGCAACAGGAAAATAATAAATAGAAAATGGTTACCAACGTTATAGGCTTGCAAGATTCTCCATAAGAAGTGATCTATAGGAAGAGATTCTCCCCCAGGCTCCACCCCTTCCAGCAGCACAGGTGAATTGCCTTCACCTGTGCTCCCGTGGCTAACTCATTGCTTGCCTCAGAGGTCAATCAGAGGTTCAGGCTGTGATTCAGCAGTTCCCATACAGTAAAACAAGAGGTATTCCTTGAAGTACTTTTTCCTATTATTTCACGCTCAAACTGCCACTTTCACATAGATAATATGAACATCTTAAGCTTTCATCAAGAAGAGAGTGCTGAGAGGTTACTAGTTTCCAAGAATGCGTATTTTAGAAAGGACAATCATGTTAACGCAGGGAATATACTTGAGGGAGTAAAAGTCCTTTCCTTTTGAAACAGGCAAAGAAAGCAACATGGCTTATCTAGTAAGAATTTTTTCCTCTGCAAAGAACCAAATCACGCAGTAAGAATGCCTGAATCTATGCCATCCTCTCAGACTGTAGGCTTTCCGTTTGAAATAGATGAGATTCAGCTTACAACCAGATTGGCAGAAACTATACTGGAATTCACTATTTGTGTTAAGAGCCTGAGAGCAGGAAATAATTTTATCAGTGCAAAAGATGAGGTCTTGTCTTGTGTTTCCCTGATAAGGCTTAGATACTGTGACAGTCACACAAACTACCATTTTAACTGCTGTTGATGTTCAAGAGTTTTTCGAAAGGTCAGTTATTTCAAATGGTTATTTTGAATCTATTTCTCATTTTTTATGCTGTGTTTCCATTTATATATTTATTTATACATTATTTATTTATATGCATTTAATACCATTTATGCGTACATCCATTGCTTACTGAATAATTTTGTCAAATATGATTTGTGGTCATATCTCACAGATATTTTTAAAATATCCTAATAAAATTCAGCATTTGGTAATAAACTTGATGATTTTAACAAACACAGACATCTTCCAATAAACAAACTTACATTTATCTGCTGCTCTCTCTATACATTTTTCCATGTAGTTAGACTTTATTCTCATGCATGCCTGAAAACTGATGCCAGTCTGAATTGACTCAGAGTAGTGTGTTAATTAAAACTATCAGTTATAGAAAAGAGACTGTAGAATTAAGAAAGAGAAGTCTGCTGATACCTGTTTAGCATTGGGCTGAATAGTTCTGTGAAGCTATGGAGATTTTCTGTAAGATATATTTTTGTCCTTTCTTCCCTGAAAAACAGAAACAAAAATGAACAAACAAAGAAACAAAACAAATAACAACAACAACAAGAAAAATATGGATCTGCAATGTTAGTGTTAACAAGCAGTAGCTAAAAATCTGTATATTGCCTGCTTGTGGAAAAGACAGATGTCCTTTTTGGATAACAGGACATATGTCTAAGGTCTTTGTCTCTGATCAGTACAGTGACCGGTGGATATCCATTTGTTTTAGAAGTAAAAGAAAATGAAGATTGACCAAGTAAGTTTAAACATATAATCAAATCTGTGATTAGATATATAATGAAACTGACTTACTTGGCAAAATACCATTGAAAATTATTGCAAAAATATGAGTAACAAACTGACCAGATAAGAAAGTTCTTGTTTTTAAGAAATGCTACAGTGTTCTGCTTTGGTAAATTCTAATTAAAAAATCCTTAGCACAGCTTTAGTGGAGAATGCAGTTTAATTAGAGTTGGCATTAACACTAAAATATTAAATAGCAATGTCAGTTTTTCGTATGTGGAAAACTTAAACCATACATTTGTGTAATCACATTGAATTTTTTTTTTTTTAACATAATAGTAAAATGCAATCTTGTCTCATTCTGTCTTATTATGAGACAATGTTATCTTCGTTGTTCTTCTTTTGGTTGAGTTCAGCTCCTTAATTTAGTTCATTTGTATTAGGGGTTCACAGAATGGATTTCAGCTCTTTATGTATATATTTGCCTCATTTAAAGTTGCCACAAAAACACAAAAAAAGGAAAAGAATGGTGTTCAGTGACAACCTGTAATATTACTTTAAAAATACTAATTTATGTTGTGCTGTAAAAAAGGCACTGTGGATGACAAGCAACATATCTTGCCTGGAAAAAATTGTTTCTGCAGAGCATTGGTTATTATCATCTAAAGATCCTTGGCTTATGAGACACTTAATTTTCAAATATTGTGAGTTGATTTTCACCTAAAAAGTAGAAAGGCAATCTTGCAAGTACCCAAAGACTTTAATTCAATTTCTGCACATCATTTATAGTTGTGAACAGTTACTATTGTTTGTGCTAAGTTTCATAGAAACAAAAAGCAACAGGATCTAAAATATAATAGAAATTTCTATGAAAATGTATCTTATCACACCAGTAAATTGTGATTTCCTCTACTTTTGTTTTTTTTGTTGTTTTTTTTTCAAGGTAACAGTTGCGTTATTACTCTTCAGTGTGATTGCTATTTTTAAACTCAGTCCCAACAAGAGTACAAATTTTATAAACAAGGAACATTAGCATTACATTCAAACTGTGGTACCTTATAGCATCTGAATTTTAGGACTCCTGTCCTGCATCCAAACATTCAAATATACATTCTTCTGGTGACTTAGAAAGAAAAAGTCTCTAGTACTGCTGTTTTACCCTGCCTCTTGCCCTCAGGGAACATCATCTCTTCCAATGAAAATTGCATGGAACTGAACGGAGCATACTACTCTGCAGCAGATACTCAAGTCTGGACAAGATGTTATTCAGAAACACAATTTTTAGTTTTGTTTGCTATAAAAAGTCAAAATATTACATGTGTGAATTCCTTTTCATTATACCAAACACAATCTAGTAGGACATATTGTATTAAATTTAAACACTGTCTGAACCCTTTGTGCAGATACTGCCCCTTAAGAAACTCCCACTCTTCTCTGCAGCGCTCCTGTTGGATAGAAACTTGATTGGAGTGAGCATGCTATTTTGTTTCTACTCTCTCTGTCCTTTCCCTCAGATGTGAAAAAAACAAAAGTAAGGAACAAAAACTTCTACAGAATTCAAGCTCCCTGGTCCACTTGATTCCAGTTACCCTAAAATATCTCATTCATGAAGATTCTTTTGCCTTTTGCAATTCAACATTTACTCTTGGAAATGTATCACTTTTCTTGCTGTGCAAGAATGGGTTACTGAAAGGGTTAGTCCATTTGGGATCAGGAAATCTGAATTTGCTTTGGAGATAGCTACAACATCAGCCTTTGGTCCGTCTCTCCATCCAGATTTTCACATTTGATTGTGTCAATAGTAACAACATTTCTTGTGGTTTGTTGTAAAGCAGTTATCCTGTGAAGAGTTGGCCTTAAGATTTCCTGTTAACATTACATTGTTATGAACTTTATACTGTGTTTTTCTTATAAGATTAATTTTCATATGTTTCATTGCTTATCAGAATCTCTTGGAAATAGTTAATTAAAAAGGTTCATAATACATAATTTGTCATACCTTGTAGAGAGAGATATGATAGTAATACAGCAAAATACAGTTTACTTCCAGTTCTAGGTTAATGAATTATAGAACCATAGAATCACAGAATGGCTTGGGTTGGAAAGGACCTCAAAGCTCACTGACCTCCAACCTGCGACCATGGGCAGGGCTGCCCCCCCACCAGCTCAGTCTGCCTAGACCCCTATCCAACCTGACCTTGTTAAACCTCGTTAGATTCTCATGTTCCCACTCTTCAAGCATTTCCTGGTTCCTCCCTTTTGTTGCGTCAGCTGCACCACTTATATTGGTGAGTGTACCCTCAATCCCACTGTCTATGTCATTGAAAAAGATGTTGAAGAGCATCAGTCCCAAGACGGACTCCTGAGGGACACTACTTATGACAGGCTTCCACCTGGACATAGAGCCACTGACCACAACACTCTGGCTATGATCATCCAGCCAATTCTTTATCCACCTAGCAATCTACCCTCCAAATCCATATATTTTTAATTTAGAGATAATTATGTGGTACAGGACCATGTCAAAGGTACCATGTAATTTACCTGTCAAGTCCAATTGCCCCTTGTTTGTCAGTGCCGTCACTTCAACATAGAATGCCACCAGATTGGTCAGGCATGATCTGCCCTTTGTGAATCTGTGCTAGCTGTCTCAGATCACTTCTTGCATGTCACTTAACATCTCTTCTAGACCTGACAGCCCCAGGCTTCTCTCTGCGACTTCATCACTGCTAGCCTGAACTAAGCCTGATGAAAATCAGTTCATTTCACCATCTCTGACTGGGCCACTGCTGAGCTTATGTGCTCTAGAGCTCTGTCCTTAACTAATCAAAAATCAGACTAAATACATCTTTCCTTCATACATCTCCTTCATGGATATGAAA
>NW_011116257.1:0-2286 GCF_000146605.3 Meleagris gallopavo
CAGCCACACCATTCATAGCGATGTAAAGCAAACATATTTGACTGGCTGTGACAGTCAGAAAGGACAGCAGGAGGCAGGCTGTGATTTCAAGGTTAGATGTTGGATGCCTGATGCCAAGCACTGCTGCATGGTAGCACCCAAAGAACTTGTCTGACTTAGTGCTGAGCAGCAACCCTACTGTCCAGTGATCCACAGGGAAGCCATCTGCTGAGCAACCCTTGCAAGTAAAACAGCAAGGCACTAACAGCCCTTAATTTGAATAGTATTGTCCAGAGGCCAAAGAAGGTTTTTTAACCATAGCATCCTATCGTAGCTACTGAGTATAGAAACCTTTGCATTACAGGGAAATTTGCATTATTTATTATACATGTTTCCCTGCAAATCCAGCTCTGGGGTATCTGATGCGGAGTAGGGAGCTCACAACTTCATCAGGAGCTTACAGATGCTAGGACATAAGAAGGCAAAAAATACTGTACTCATTTCATGAAATAATTATGTTGCAGAACAGAACCATTATTTTTCACTAAGTCAAAGGACTTTTTATAAATTTGGGAATGTTATTAATGAAGACAAGGAATAAAGCAAGTTGCTAAATTGCACATTGCTTTTAAATATAAACCTCCATTTGTCACAAATCAAAGAGAAGACTGGAGGTGAGGGATTGCTGCTGCTACAGGCAGCTTTTAATGGCAAAGATTCACAGCTCTATTTCGGTATTACATGAAAATTCAGAAGTTCTCATCTTTATCCCAGTTAAAGGTCACAAGAAGCTGTATGTATGGAATGTGAACATGGCTACATGTAGGTAGCAGCCTTCCTCTGCTCAAGAGTAACAAAAATTGTTGTAGGTCAGCAAAGAAAATTGCATTGGTAAAGGTGTGATTTTTTTTGCAGTGCAGTGAATGCCAGGTTCAAATACAGAGAGCATAACAACTAGAAACCAAGGCATGCAGGCAAAGCTGCTTACAAAAATTCCTGCACAGAGTCTACTTCCACCAGCCCTTACTCCAGCAGCTAGTTCCACCAACCTCCTGTGTTTTACAAGCATTCATTTTTATACAGAAACATTAAAATAAGCAGACTTGGGAGCAAAAGGTGCTGGGGACTGGAAAAGGGATACAAAACCTTCCAGCTTGTGATCAGCAAAGGGGATTTCAGGCTTCCTTATACATCTATAAACAGTCTTTGCTCTGTTTATAGATTGATTCTCTTCTAGAGGAGACCAGATAGAGAAGAGGATGCAAAGCCTTCTGCACTCTTGACCAAAGAGCAGAAAGAGGAAAGATCATTCACTTCAGCAGCATCATATGCCCTATATGTGAGGTCTCTTATGGGTTATTTATAGGGCACAGCCAGACCCAGACAGCCTGCTGGTGTGTGTAGAGCATTGGCCCCAGCAGAGCAGTCCATGCAGCTGGGCGGTCCGGGCCTGCCAACAGCACTGCAGTGTGGATTTGCAGGTACCAACTCACCTCTGTCAGGAAATAATAAAGGGCTACCTCTACTCAAAGATTCTGAAACTCAGTTTTGGTTGTAAATGAGTCTTTGGAAAGGTTAACTGCTTTGGAAAAGGAAGGTGCTTACTGAGAAGTGGGGAATGTGAGCTAGTTGTGCTAAGAGGACTCATGTGGGAGAGTGAAAGCGTTAAAATGAGAAATCTTGGAACCGAACAATAGTGTCCTCTATGCTTCTTTAAAGCCAAGAGCAATTAAAAAGAATAAATATAGTTATTATCATCATTTTCAGCCTGAACTCAGTAAGAATGAATTCCAGTTCCAAGATGACACACTGAAATAACTAACTGCCACTATAGATACTTTGAGTTTTGATAATTTCTATAGACTACTGAAAGGAAGGAACAACTCTACCAAAGGAAACCTGCAAGTTCATTTTGGTCCCAGCCTGAAATTTAACTTCTGATACACAGAGGGAAATGCCACGCAGCCTCAAAGTGCCCACAACCATGCCTGTGTGGGCATCAATGTGGGACATGGGGCATCTTGCCTCCCTGTGCTGCTGGAACATTGCACGATCTGAAAGCAGTCACAGGCCTACAGCATCCCAGGGCAGATGCTGAGCTTGTTTCAGCTGTACATGCAAAACTTGCACGGCATGGTGTCTTCCTGCTCCAGGACTGCCAAGGGGAGACAGCAACAGCTTGTGAAGGAGAAATGGAGTGAAATTCTTGGCTGGATGCTCACATTATGTAAATTCAAACTGAAAGCTTTAAGTTATTTTTTATTTATATGCACACACGATGGGGTCCTGTTAAGTGTTGCTGACTAC
>NW_011116258.1:0-1842 GCF_000146605.3 Meleagris gallopavo
ACATATTAACAACAACAACAACAAGAAGTATCCTACCCTTGCAAATAATTACACAGCTTTATTTTTCAGTATCACAATCTCAGGAAATGAAACAGTCCAAATCCTTTCCAAGACATTACACAGCTTTTTTCCATCTCTCTGGCCACAGAACAATCAAATTAAATACAAACTGTTGTTTTGCTACATATCTATTAAATTGGAAGAACATAATTATTGGTAGAAACGGCAAAGCTCCGGGAGCCAAAAGTGGAATGAAGTGCTGTTCTGCCCCTGCTCTTGTGTGACCCACAGCAAGACACACTGAATGAGCCTGACACACTGGGGAAAAGGACCCCATTCAGTGTTCCCAGAAAAGCACACAGAGGGACAGAAGGATGTGGTCAATAACAAAATACAACGGTTTATTGAACAAAATGGGGCAAGGCAATGTTCCCTTTACATTCAATGAACTCAAGAAGCAAAACATGCTACACACACATGGACATGATACTTTGGTTAAATGTCATTCAGAAGTTCTATGCCAAACCTGGTAAAATTAGAGAGTGAACAGTCGAAACTAAGAAAAAAATAGGCTTGCATAGACAGATTATTGTCAGTGCGCGATTTATACTTCAGGATTAGCTGTTGCAACACAGGGTACACTTGCAGCTCTGAGGAAGTTCAACTGCTCGACTACCTTATGGCCAACATTTAGATCCAGCAGGCTGAAAGCTTACCCTGAAGAGCTAAATTAGACAACCGCAGCTTTTCTGAGGCAGTTAGCTATATTGCAGTGCACGGATGCAGCTGGAGACACACTGTGGAGTCTACTGAGAGTGAACACTGATACAGTGAAACTTGTTTGCTGTGAAGTAGAAAACACTCATTTGTGTGCCACTGTCCTCTGTAGGACTCTCCTATGATGAGCATCAGCTGCACAGCTCCAGCCTTGCCCTGTGCCACCCTAAGAGGAGGTGGTGGCTGACGTTTGCAGCCCATAGGCTGAGGGCAGTGCAGCTTCTCAACACAGGACCTGTGTAGTGCAGCCTGTCTGGGGCATCGCAGTCCAAGTGGCACTTGTATGTAGCACAGGCATTACTGCACAGAAACGTGCTGCAGGACACGATTTAAGAGTACAGTAAACTGGAATATCTGCAGGTTTATGCCTGCTCTCCATAAGAAGAGATGAGCTGCCTGTAGAATGCACAATGCGAGGGGCACAGCTGTGCCTCACACTGTGCCCACACCCTTTCCCCAAAGCAACTGCAAAACCACACATCGAGCTCCTTTAGAGCAGGGCAAGGCCAGAATGGTCCATCTGCTGGGGACGGATTATAGGGCAGATTAAACCTCAAAGTCACCCCCAAAAGGGGACTCCTGCTGCAGCAGCATCCCTGGGCATCTCTGCCACAACCAGGACAGCAGAGAGCTGGGGTCAGCCTTGCTACAGGCTGTGCTTCATTTCCTATCGCAGCCAAACACAGCCTTGCAGCATCAGTGCTCCTGCCTTTCCTCACAGCAGCCATCTACTTGGGTGGCAGGTGCCCAGGAGAATGTTCTTTGCAAGAACTGATGAGTTCTGGACTGGCTGCACTACATGACAGGAGTGCAAACTAAGCAGGGGAATCCTCACACTGTCTCCAAAGTGCTCCCCTTATATATAAATTAGCAATCCACAGTTAGCTTGCATACAGGTTAATACAAATTAAAATAAGAACCTTGGTAATAAAAAATATAATATACACATTGATCAATAAACTGAATGAATACCCTAGAATGTAACAGTGGCTGTAATTTGGCACAAAATAAAAAAACTCAAAGGTCTAGCACTACAAAAAAAATCCTTTTTTTTTTTCCTATGGA
>NW_011116259.1:0-4960 GCF_000146605.3 Meleagris gallopavo
TTTTTCTTTAGAGTCACTGGTTCCAAGGAGAAAGCCACTCTGCTTGCTCAGCTTGAGCAATGTATTGGTTTTTCATTATTATGTAATGTATTTCTTATTAAAATTTTGTGTGGTCATAATGATATATACTTTTCAGGCAGTGTCTGGTGGATGATCGAAATTTTAGAGCTGCTATCAGTGACTCAAGATATCCTCTGCACTTGCTTGGATTTTTCACATTGTCACACATTACAAAAAATGATTGAAAGATTTTACTTCTAGAACAGGGAGCAAACAGACTGTCATAAATATTATAGTATATCCAAGAGGAATGGATGCATAAGGTGTAAACCATTATCTCAGGGAAAAAAAATAATGTTATCATTCATGTGAGGGATCAACTGAAAAATTAATTTCATGGTATGTGAGATTCCGAACCAAAGAAAATGATTAAGTACTAACTATACGTGCCAATTTAACCTTAAGATATGAACTGATATGAACATTAAGTCTGTGCTCCTTTCCACATTAAGTCTACGCTGTGTACCTTGTGATAGTATTTAACTTCAATCCATATCCTATATGAAAAATGGTTAAGACCACTAAAGAATATTAATTACTTTGGCAGAGGGACACACAGTACAAATGGATATGCTTGTAAGATTTTTATTTACTTTCAGTTCCTACAGCCATTTTCATAATTCCACGGTCATTCTCCCTCAACTTGTTAGGAAATCCACCTTTTCATAACAGGAATAAAACTGTATCTTCATCATTCATATTACATACATTTACTCTTGCTAACCATACTGAGCACTCTACTTTACCAACCTTATGCTCCCTGTCTGCCCAGCGACAGAAATTTATTTAATCGATTATGTCAGGAACAAAGGAATAGGAAGCAAGGAAAGAGGATGTATTAGGAGAACAGAGGATAATCAACTTGTCATTTAATATTCACAATATAAAGAACTGCAGAAGTATTCTCCCAAATTCTTATGACTCCTGAAAATTTTTCATAAGAATACAATCAGGAAAATGTTTACCTAGCCCAGAAATGAGAGAAAGGATCAATTATTAGGTAGAAATCTCTCATTAAACAAGCAACTATATATATATATATACAGATTCAGATTTCCATGGTTGCATATATGGCTGATAGAAACCAAGTCATCTATCTCTTGCCTTTTAGTAGCACCTATAGAACAGTCTACAGTATCAGAATACTATACATGCAATATTTTAAAAAAATGCAGCTTATCCTTTAAAGTAATTCTTATTCTGTAATTTCAAAATGCAATGGAACACTGAGGGACAAGTGAGATCATACCCTGAGTGTGGTGGTCAATGGCTCAAAGTTCAGATGGAAATCAGTGACAACTGGTTTCTCTTAGGAGTCTGTATTGGGACCAATGTTCTTCAATGTCTTCATCAATGACATCAACAGTGGAATTGAATATACTCTCAGCAAGTTTAAGGATGGCCCCAAGCTGTGGGATGAGGTCAACACACTTGAGGGACAGGACGCCATTCATAGAGACCTATTCAGGCTGAGTAGTGAGGCCACAAGAATCTCACAAGGATCAGCAAGTCCAAATGCAAGGTCTCACACTTGGGTCATGGCAATCTGCACCATCAATACCAAATAGGGAACAAAAGGATTGAACACAGCCTTGCCAAAAAGAATCTGGGAGTACTGGTGGATGCCAAGCTGGACATGAGCCAGGAATGTGCCCTTGCAGTCCAGAAAGCCAACCATATTCTGGACAGCACCAAAAGAAGTGCAGTTAGCAGGTCAAGGGAGGTGATCCTGCCCCTCCGCTCTGCACTGGTGAGACCTTCACCAGAATACTGCATATAGATATGGAGTCCTCAGCACAGGAGAGATGTGGAGCTGTTAGAGTGCACCCAGAGGAGGGCAAAAGAAATGATTCAAGGAATGAAACACCTCCCCTATGAGGAGAGACTGAGAGAGCTGGGGCTGTTCAGCTTGGAAAAGAGAAGGCTCTGGGGAGACCTGAGAGCAGCCTTTCAGTATCTAAAGGTGGTCCATAAGAACAAAAGGGACAGACTCTTTAGCAGGGTCTGTTGTAATAGGACAAGTGCAAATGGTTTCACACTAAAAGAAAGGAGATTTAAACTGGACATATGGAAGAAGTCTCTACAATAAGGGTGGTGAGGCACTGAAAGAATGTTGATGAAAAATGTGGTGGATCAGCCGTCCCTAGAGACGTTCTATGTCAGACTGGACAGGGATGTAAGCTGATCTACCTGTAGGTGTCCCTGTTCATTGCAGAGTTGGACTAGATGACCCTTAATGGTCCCTTCCAACTGAAAAAGATTCTATGATTCTATGATGTCACCATGGAGAGATTTTGATTCAAGACTAGAGCTGAAAAAAAAATATTTTTACCACAGTATCTATTCCAACTTTGGAGATATTGAAATTTCGTAGAATACTTGGGAAATAACAAGTCATTAAAGTGATTAGTAAGTAAAATTCCTAGTTAATATTGGCAGTTAATAATAATTAATGATTCATGGGGAATCCAGTGAACAAGTCTAACTGGCAACCCAAATTGTTTTTTGAAGTAAAAATAAGAATACTTTTAGGAACACAAAAAGATGAACATCTTACAAAATTATGAAACATTCAAAATAATTTTGATACTAAGTGCTTTATTAGATACATGCTACCTATAAAGCTCAACAGCAAAAGGATGAAAATCCTTTGTATGTCCTAAAACGTACAAACGTGCAAAATTCAGCAAACTGTAGGAATAAGCACTGGGGGGTCTTAACATTTTAGTATTACTTAAAAAATAACTTAGTAACAAAGGGAGGACAAAAACAAATCTCATGAAATTCTATTCTATTCTAGCTGAACTTTAGTAGGAGTGTTACTCAGGAAAATTTGTGGGTAAAAAAATGCAAATGCAGTTCCATTTTTTTGTCTAATAACAAGATAAACTTCACAAGGGAAGGCTGATCAAATCACATGAAGGTAAAGAAAATTAAGCTACATATATCTTTGAATCAATAAAGTAAAAATTACAATATCTCTTCTAGTGTTTATTCTAATATTCATGAAAGTATATACTAACATATTCTATCAGATATAAATACACTAGATAGGGTAATAGATATGTATACTATCTATCTTTGTAACATGGCAAGAACATGCTAATCCTTGTGATACAGATTTGTTCTTTTATTATGGAAATGATTTTTAGAATTTCTATATGCTATGGTAAATACATAGTGATTTTAAGTAAGTCCTAAGAACTTCTTGTAGTCTCCACTATTTCTTTTTACAGTACATTATTCTAGAATTTACCTATCTCTAAGTTATTTCATTTTGACAGCAATATAACACAACTTTCATAGTTCCAGTTCATGCCAACTGTGCTCTTTAATTTATGAATGAGACACATTTCCTACATGCAATGTACTTCAACTGTTATTCATCAATAATTCAAAGGGTTTATTGTAATTTTTCTTCAGAGATCAATAGAAATGTAAAAGGTATTTTGCTTTAATTTTGTTTTGTAATGAAAGCACAGTTTCGTGATAAATATATTTCAGAGAGTAGTTCTTTAAAGGAACCAACCTGAAAATTCTCCACATTTTCAATGCAACAAATAACAAAAATATTTCTTGGTGTACACACATTTTAAAACTGCAGCCACACTCATGTTTAACATTTGAAAATTTTTCATTTTATTTCTAAGTCAACTTCCCTGATAGAGAAGAACTTTGAGAACTGTTTCATACCAATGGCAATAAGTAGCTTATCAGGGGAAAAGTAATACAGAGAATTCTCCACTCAGTAACTGAAAATTTGAACAAATATATTTAACTAGCCAATCACAGAATCATAGAATCACAGAATATCATGAATTGCAAGGGATCAACAAGGATCATCAAGTTTGCCATTTTTCATTCCCAGCAGAAATTTGGACTAGGAATTGGAAGAAATAAATTCTAGTCTCACAGAATCACAGAGCATTATAAATCTGATATCCTAGCCTGATTTTCAATTTATTAGGCTCAGAAAAACTCTAACAAATCTTAATGTCACTCCTAATTTATTATGTATGTGTCTTCTCTGCGTACTCAATTCTAAGACTTCAAAAACTATGGGTTAGGTCCAGACCTCGAATCTAAATTCTATAAAATTAAAGTCTGACATATATTACAGATATTTTTCTTCTACCTATAGGCAGTGTTGTTTAAATCTGGAACACTCTAGTGAGACGAGAAAAAGTGGCTTTCTCTTAAGAATACATAAATTGGGGTTTGTTTTGAGTTTTGAGCTGCCTTCCATCAGTGAGATTTCTTCTAGACATTCATGCAAAATGATAACAAAAAAACCATAGCATTTTTATCAAAGAAAGTTTAGAGAAGACAGCAGTTTCATACTGGCCCACAGCATTAGATTATATTTACAGACTACAGAAAGTACAGGCAATATATATCCTGCTTTATCACAGCAGTCAGGAAGGGATAATCTGTATGATTCTACAGAAGCAAAGGAGGGAGAAATCATTTTTCTCCTGACATTTTTGGGAACAAGTTCTTTCTAAAATCAGCTTCATAGGATTCTTTGATCACTTCATTGCAGCCAGTGCCCAAATTGGATGGCTGTGATGTGATTTTGCACTGAGATTTAACAAAGCTATTATGTAAGTATATTTAGTTTTTTTCATTCTTATTTCTACAATATTCTAGAAGTATACATGCTCTGTAAGAACAGAAACAGACTGAACAAGACAGAAAAAAACCTGAATTTTTTATTTGTTTATTTTTAGACTTTTACAATATGAAGTCATTAGGCCAGGACTATCTGTAGTTTTGTGTAGTTTCATTTTTAATGACTCTTCAGTGTAATAGCAAGTCAGAATTGCTACATATACTTCTGGTGTCATTGTAAACTCCTACACAGCTTATCTGAAAAAGTTACCATTTACTTAAAAAGTTC
>NW_011116259.1:5333-6553 GCF_000146605.3 Meleagris gallopavo
TAACTTTTTAAGCCACTGGAGGAAAAGAACTCATTCAACTCAGAAATAAATGACAATGAATGCATAAGCTTTCCTATGAATTTAAGAGTGAGGAAGTTCCAAAAGCAGTTTAGACTTACTATTATATATATATATTTAAATTAGCTTGTACTTTCAAGCATATTCCTAAAATTTAGAAATTCCTAAAATTTAAGGAAAATGCAGACATGCAAAAGTTGCTCCAGAAACAAGCAACAAATGTAAAGAGAGAAAGTGTACTCCTGAAGACTAAAATGGAAGTGAGAACTTTATGTAAACAGCAGGTAAGTCAGTAATTTATTATCTAAATTCATCAATTTCTTTTGTTCAGTATAATTGAATAATGCTAAATTGGTTATTACTTATATTTGAATACCATAAGAAGATTGAAGCTACAGTGCTGAATTCTGAGCTGTTCTATGACAAACTGTGCAGTAAACAATAGTCAAGGGAATACATAGAGACACGAAAACACTTTAAAAATAAAAACGCTTTCTCTAGCCCTTTTCTCCTTTTCATGATTATATCTATCCATGCTTGAGATAATCCACCAGATCAACGTGTCTTAAAAGCAAAAAAACTGCATTAAAAAAGCTTAGTACGAACTTGGGAGAAAAATATGTTCCCTCAAAATTCGAAGAAAACAGAAAATTCAATGGCCAAAGTAAATTTTAGAGAAATTTTTATAATGCATTCACAAAAAATCCCTTGGCTGAGCTGCACCTAAAATGTACAGATGCTTCTAAAATACCAAATCAGTGAAGTTGCATATCTGCAAGATGTACCTGAAAAATTTTACTTAAATTTTGACTTTATCTTCTCCAAAGGACCTGTCAGCTGACTAGTTGACTCATTCCTGTCCTTCAAGATCCAGGTTTCCTAGTGAAGCAGTCTTATACAGGCACTTTGCAAATGTCTATGGTACTCCATTAAAGAATGTGTATTTTCTGTGTCATCATCTAAGAAAGCTAGAACTGATGCAAAAGATCCTACAGTACTTTTCAGCAAAGACCTGTGAGAGGCCACAATATCAGTAAGACAAGCACTAATGGCAACCTGTGTATGATCTTCCATTTTTATTCAATACATTTAGTCTGTGACAAAAGTGATAACTACTGTATAGAACTAATTGGCACTACTCTGCTATAAGCAATAAATACAGAATCACAGAATGGCCAGGGTTGGAAGGGACCTCAAGGATC
>NW_011116260.1:0-1295 GCF_000146605.3 Meleagris gallopavo
AGATTGTTAATGAAGCCACCCTTGAAGTAACTCAGACTGATTTTCAGGGAGAGCACTGGTTGCAAGAAAGCCCAGATGTGAATTTAGAAATGTTTTTGTTGCAAAATATATAGTATTTGAGAGCCTAAATGCAACAGCTTGTCATTGTCAATTTCACGCAACTTGATTGCTGCTGGCTTTGAAAGATGCTCGTGAACAATAGGAAAAGATTTATAGCTTTCAATGAGGGATTTTGTTAAGATTTAAGGCTGCATTCTGTATCCCTATAAGGATGAACAACCTAGTCCCTCTCTTTTCTGACAGGCATTAGTGACAGTATGTGCCCAAACTTTCAGTTTTGACATATCAGTAGCTTAGTGGTGAATGACTCAAAGTGTTGTCATGACAAAGAGTGCATAAAAAGGGATCTAGATATGTTGGAGAATTGGGTGATAAGTAAATGTATAAAATTCAAGAAAAGAAAATGTCAGGTTCTGCACCTGGAATGAAGTAATGCTGGAGAGACTGGGAGATAAGTGGCAGAAGAACTGATCAGCAAAAAGGGATCTGAAAGTGTTGGTGACAGCTGGCTCAGCATAAGCCAGAAGAGTGCTCTGGCAGTCAAAGGACAAACTGCATTTTGGGATGCATTAAATACAGCAGAGTAGGTCAAAAGAGGTGATTATTTAGTAATAGTGTATCATCATATTGAATATTGTGTGCAGTTCTGGGCTCCACACTATGGAAATGAGGTTAAGGTTCTTCAAAGTACATATCCAAAGGAGGGTAACAATACTGGTAGCAGGGCTGATAAGTATGTCCTATGAGGAAAGACTGAGGACATTTACGTTGTCCTGTCTGGAGAAAAGGAGGCTGGGAAGTGATCTCAATTACTCTCTGCAGCTCCCTGAGGAAGGAAAGCAGACATGGAGGTGCTGGGCTCTTCTCCCTCGTAAGCAACGATAAAACATGATGGAAAGACACAAAGCTGCACTCAGGGAGGTTCAGAGTGGACATTAAGAAATACTTCCTTACTGTATGAGTGGTCAAACACTGGAACAAGCTTCTTAGAGAGAGCATGGATGCCTCTTGACTGTCAGTGTTCAAGAGGTATTTAGATAATGTTTTTGCATTTGTTAGCTCTGAAGCAGTCTGGCATTTGGACTAGACGAACTTCGAAAGCACCTTCCAACAATCCTATCCTATCCTATCCTATCCTGTCCTGTCCTGTCCTGTCCTGTCCTGTCCTACCCTACCCTACCCTACCCTACCCTACCCTACCCTACCCTATCCTATCCTATCCTATCCTATCCTAT
>NW_011116261.1:0-2269 GCF_000146605.3 Meleagris gallopavo
CAGCACAAGCAGCCTTTGTGCGGAGGGGAAGCGCTGGAGGATGCTCTGCGGGACGGGAGGCCAAAGGCAACAGCAGAGCCCGGTGCAGCCGTTAACCCGCCCAGCCCCGCCGTGCGGGACGGGGAAAGGATGGGCTCCTACCGCCTCCTCGGTGCCGTTGCGACACGGCTGCCACGTGTGCGTGTCGTTGCTGAACTGCACCTTGTAGGAGGTCACCCAGTCGTACCTGCGGGGGGCACGGTGTCACCAGCGCCCAGACCTCCCCCAGCGTCCCCACCCCGTGCCTTACGTCCAGATGGAGTTGAGCCCCTGCGTGATGACCCCGGTGAAGTTGGTGAGGCGTCGCGCGTCCACCTCCAGCCACTGCCCCGCGTCCTCCTGCCCCGCACACCAACCGCCATCAAAGAAGTCCCCGTCGTAGAGCCCCGACTGCGGGTGGAGGGCTCAGGTGGGCTCAGGGTCCAGACTGGGGCAGCTCCACACCGACCAGTTGGGCCAGGAGTCCCTCGGGGGGTCACGGTGGATCTCCCTGCTCCGCGCGGAGCACAGCGAACCCAGCAGGGAGAGGTGCAGCGCAAACCCCGGCACCCTGACACACGTGTGCCACGCACACGCCATGCACACTCCTCAAACACACGCCATGCACACGCCATGCACACAACCCTACCTGGATGTTGAGCCGCCCTCGGTGGGCACCCAGCCCGTAGCGTTTGTCGCTGGAGGAGCGCAGCTGGGAGTCCTGAACCCGCAGGGACTCCAGCCCCAGAGGGGGGCACGCTGGGGGGCAGAGGGGCACGGCACACTCAGTGACCCCACGGTGATCCCCACTGTGCAAACCCCGCTCCCTTCCATGCAGAGTGGAACAGCAGCACCGCATCCCTTCGCCATGCAGACCAATGCCTCCCACACGGGGGGGTCAGGATGGCATCACTTCGGTGGTGCCCTGGGGGTCCCCACTCCTCCCAGGACTCCCAGCACCCGCAGCCTCACGCACCCCCTCCCTTGTGCTTCCCAGCTGCAGGGGCTGCGTCTGCACTCAGCACGTGTGCACGGCACAGGGGGGTGTGCATGGTGCAGAGCTGTGCACACACACGTGCACACACGTGTACATCCATGCAGCCCCCCTCCCCTCCATGCCGTGTACATACGCTGCTCCTGGGGGGCAGGAGGGCTCTTGGCTGGAGCTTTGGGTCTCTTCTTCAGCACTTTCTTCCGCACCACTTTGACCCTCACCAGCTTCTTCTTTCTGGGCACGGGGGCTGTGGGCACACAGGGGGGGTGTCGGGAGGCTCTCAGAGCTCCACGGTGGGTCCAGGCTGGGGAGGGGGGCTCAGCTGGGGCGATGCCCACCACACGAATGCACAGCCCTGGGTAACCCCAGCACCCAGGTGCACACGCACAGATGTGCACACATGGACACACACACGGCTCTGGAGCTCACGGGGACACCCTGGGACGTCCCCTCATCATAAACCAGGGCAGCACTGCAGCCAGGTGTGCACACACGCACACGTACACACATGTGCACACGCGTACACACACGTACACACACACGTACACACATGTACACACACACGTACACACACATGTACACACATGTACACACACACGTACACACACACGTACACACATGTACACATGCACGTACACACGTACACACGTACACACATGCACGTACACACACGTACACACACACATATGTACACACACATGTACACACATGCACACATGTACACATGTACACACGCATGTACACACACGTACACACGTACACACATGTACACACACGTACGTACAAACACACATATGTACACACACACGTACACACATGTACACATGTACACGCACACACGTACACACATGTACACACGTACACACACGTACACACATGTACACACACACACATACACACACGTACACACATGTACACACACACACATACACACACATACACACACATACACACATGTACACACACATACACACATGTACACACACACACATACACACACGTACATACACGTACACACATGTACACACACACACACAGCCTGGCAGCAGGACAGGCACAGAGAGCATCCGAGGAATGCAGCCTTGGCCCTGCGCACGCACACACACACACACACAGAAACACAGACACACAGACACACACAGAAACACAGACACACAGACACACGCAGACACACACACACACACGCAGACACACACACACACACGCAGACACACACACACACACACACACACACAGACACACACACACACACACACG
>NW_011116261.1:7224-9692 GCF_000146605.3 Meleagris gallopavo
CTGAGTGCCTGCGTCGTGTGTCCTGTGCCCTGTGTCCTGTGCCCTGTGTCCTGTGCCCTGTGTTCTATGTCCTGTGTCCTGTGCCCTGTGTCCTGTGCCCTGTGCTCTGTGCCCTGTGTCCTGTGCCCTGTGTCCTGTGCCCTATGTTGTGTGTCGTGTGTCATGTGTTGTGTGCCCTGTGCCCTGTGCCCTGTGTCCTATGTCCTGTGTCCTGTGCCCTGTGCCCTGTGCTCTGTGCCCTGTGTCCTGTGCCCTGTGCTCTGTGTCCCATGTCCTGTGCCCTGTGCCCTGTGCTCTGTGCCCTGTGTCCTGTGCCCTGTGCCCTGTGCTCTGTGTCCCATGTCCTGTGCCCTGTGTCCTGTGTCCCGTGTCCTATGTCCCGTGTCCTATGTCCTATGTCCTATGTCCTGTGCCCTGTGCCCTGTGTCCTGTGTCCCGTGTCCTATGTCCTGTGTCCTGTGCCCTGTGTCCTGTGTCCCGTGTCCTATGTCCTATGTCCTGTGCCCTGTGTCCTGTGTCCCGTGTCCTATGTCCCGTGTCCTATGTCCTATGTCCTGTGCCCTGTGCCCGTGCCCTGGCACGCTGCCCTCGCTGCCCTCGCTGCCTGCACCGCCAAGCTGGGAGCTGAGCCCACAGCCGAGCTCCGGGCTGCCATCCAAGGCAAACACTTCGGCAGCCCCTGCCGGCCGCGGGGCTCGTGCCCAAACCGCTGGCGGTGCCACGGAGGATCCCATGCGGTGACCGAGTGGCTCCCGGCCAGGCATCTTCCCTCATCCCACAGGTGCTGTCCTAACGTGAGGCGACCGCGGCTGTGGGGTCCCGCTGAGACCCCGGTCCCAAGAAATCCAGGCTCCGTGGCTGCCCCTTCCCAGGGTGCGGTTCACCCCACACGGCCCCGTTGTGACATCGCCCCCCGCTCCCGTCGGGTGCTGAGCTGGAGGGATGCGGCCGGGGACGGGATTGGTGCCGGGACCCTGATGGGAGCAGAGCGCAGTGAGTGCCGGCCCCAGTGGGTCTGTGGGTGCCGGGGGGTGGGCGCTGGGTGCCCCCAGGAGCACCTCCCACCCAGCGCTGTGGGCGATGCCCTACAAGGCCGTACCCCACAGGACTCACGAGGACCATGGAGCTGCATCACGTGAACGAGGTGCTGCTGGAGGTGCTGGCGTGCGTCATCCTGGCCTACCACCTGTCCCAGGCCAACGTCTTCTTCTTCTACCTGCTGCTGCTCCTGCCCCTCATCTTCCTCTTCGAGGAGCCCATCGGGATGTGAGGATGGCTGCAGTCCCGCTCACTGAGCAATAAAGATCCGTGCCCGTCTGCTGCGTGCTGGTGGCTGTGGGGTGGGGAAGGGCCGTCCCTGAGGCACGCTGCGTGCGCCCGCAAACCCGGGCAGCCTGGGACAGGGATGGGGACGGGAGCGAGGTCCTGAGCACAGGTGGGACAGGCTGGGACATAGGGATGGGTGGGGACAGGGGGCAGGAAGCAGCCCCAGTACAGAGCAGGTGGGCGCAGCCTCTCTGTCCCTGCAGCCACACCACCCTCAGCTGCACCACCCGGTGCTGCTCCAACCTCATCCATGGCTCGGACCAAATGCCCCAGGGACCCCCAGCGCTTTGGGGTCCCGAAAGGGAGACCGGAAGGGGGAGCCCGGGGGAGCGGGGCTGGGATATGGGGAAACTCCATGTGTGGGCACTGGGTGTGTGGCTGCTGGGATTGGATGTGGCAGCACACGCAGCCCTGGGCTGCACATGTGGGGGACACTGCGGCACTGCATGGCGCACACGGCGGGTGGCACCGACGCCATGGGGACATGGAACTGGGACACGGATGGATACTGTGGGAGGCACACAGCCCTGCACGGTGACACCATGGCACACAGACACTGGGACAAGGATACTGCGGGACGTGGGGCACCGTGGGATGTGGACTGAAGAGGTTGGACACAAGGGATGCACACAGCTGGTGTGCAGTGACAGCCTGGGATGTGAGAGCAATGGACATGGACAGCATGGGACACGGAGCCATTGCACATGGATGGACACCATGGGACACACAGATGGTGCACAGGGACACACAGGGGCACCAATGGGGCTTGGACACCATGGGACATGGGGAGCCGTGGGACATGGACCAAGGGGACACGGATGGACACAACAGAATGTGCTCAGCCAGCATACAGGTGGGCACCATGTCACCCTGGGATGTGGGACGGCTGGACACTGACACCACGGGGACAGAGCCAGGGGACGTGGACGGGCACCACGGAACGGGCACAGCTGGTGCACAATGGCACACGTGGACACCATGGGACACCACGGGACACCACGGGACACCATGGGACACCAGTGGGACGGGGGACACCAAGGGCCCAAAGGGACACACCGGACCCCCCGGGCCGCACACAGCCCGCACGGCGCCGGCCCCGGGACGCGGACAGAAGCACGGACACGCGCGCCCGGTGCCACGGC
>NW_011116261.1:10199-15258 GCF_000146605.3 Meleagris gallopavo
GGTGAAATTAACCCCACTGCACCAGGATTGGAACCTTCTCCCCGAATCTTTCGTGTTGCCCCAGGTGATTTTTTATTTCCCTGGGCACGGGACCCTCCTCCCCCCCATTACTGCAGGTGCCACCGTCTGCATTCAGAACAGGGCCCACACACAGCTCACAGCCATACAAACACCTGTCAAAGTGCACCGTGACACACTGGAAGGCAATGCCAGCGCCCTACAGCAGGACGGGGGCGCACCTGGAAGGGCATTCATCAAGATTAAAGCAACACAGAGAGCAGTGGCTCAGCCCTCCTGATGGTCAGCGGGGTCTGGAGAAGGAGGCAATCAGCACCTCCACCCACACTGGACTCGTCCCATGCAGTTCTGCAGCCCTTGGCCCGGTTCCTGGGGCTGCATTGCTGGACCGGGCACCAAAGGGGGGCTCTGGCTTCTGTACAGACACGGCCAATGCCCCCTTCGCAATAAACCTGTTGTACATTTCCATTAGGCCAGCTCCCTTGGACTGCACAGCAAACGAAACCACCACTCAATGCCGGTGTCTGCAGCCCACTTCTGCACAGCTGCAGCCATACGGTTGCACCGTGCTCACTCCTGATGACCTGAGGAGTCCCACATGACACTGCCAGCGTAGCAGTGCCTGGATAGCACAGGCTGGGTTTGCCTTTGGCACGGGACAGGCTGTGCTGACACACACGAGCTCCTACCTCCCCCTCAGATCAAGGAAGGGGACCCACGGCATCCATCTGCCACCGCTGCCATGGATGGGGTCCTGCAGAGAGGCGGGCTGTGGCTTCCAGCAAGCCCCATTCTTGAGCGAGCATCACATCCCCGACGTGCCTGGACAACGTAGGGTGGCTGGGCGGGCAGCCCCCATGCTTTGGCTGCTGCCCGTGAGATCTTCAGTCCTGCAGTTTGTGATGCAGCCGTCGGGTGATCCAAGCCATCCGACTCCAGCTGGGGCTCCATCACCGCCTGCTGACTGCAAGGGCTGATGCCCTGAGATGTGCTCACATGTGAGCTCTCCCCTGCGCCCAACCACTCCGTGTGCCAACCCACGTGCGTTGGGTGCGGATCACCAACCCCACACGGGTGGGCTTTTGGTGCTGTGGGAACCAGGAATGCTTGAATCTCATCTACGTCAGCGCTGGGCAGGACCTCGGCCTTACCCGGCCAAAGACAGCCAGGAATTCATCTGACGGCCCTTTGGGGCTCACAGCCCGCCCTTTCTCTTGTAAAACGTGCAGCCAATGAAGCCATTGCCTTTTCTAACGCCGCCATCCAGTCACACATCAGCACTGGATCAACGCAGCGGCACACGGGTGGCAGCAGTTGGCTGCTTGCAGTTTGCTCAGCCACGCACCGCTGGATGCTGACAAAACGCAGGTGAATGCGTGCGGCCCAAGGCAGGACGTGGGAAATCCACTGCCTGCCCTCCCCTGTGAACGAAACCCAGCAGAACGTGGGTGGCCACTGGAGTCATTTCCCCACACGGTGCCTGATCCCAGTACACACACCGGAATCGGGGTGATGGACAGCCCATCCTCACAGGTGGGAGGTGTCCAACCCCACCTTTAACCACATTTGGGTTACGGGGCCCATTTGTCCCCCAGCCCATCTACCAGCCTTTGTGCCTGAGGGTTCCTGCAGATCACCACAAATAACGGAAGTTTCTACCCCTGCACCAACAGACCCCAACTCACTGGGTATTTCTCCAGGCCCAGTGGATGGTTTTCCCATCATAGACCCTACAGTCCCCCCTGGAGGCCCTGGAGACCCCCAGCTCTCAGTTCTGCCATCCTCATTTCTTTGTCCTCAGATGGCATCCAGGAATGCCAGCTCAGTGCTCTCCTTCGCAGGAGGTTTGGAAAGAAAAACCTTTTCTGGTCTAACAGCATCAGCCCACAAAGCTTCAATTAATGGGGCAGACCCATTAATTACCCAGCAGCCAATCTGTGCTTTCTGTCCTGGTACAGCACTCAGTTTGCCTGTCTGATTGCTTGGATTCCTTCTCCTGTTTCCCCCACTGCGATTCTTCCCCTCAATCCATCCCAGCTCCATCCTGTTTAGAGCAGGCTTCTTTCCCATGCACACCCAAACCCCACAGCTCCCAAGGCTCAGATCCCCACTTATGGGGCAGCCCCCACTTCTGCCTTCCCCTCTGTTCCCCCAGTCACTGCAGCACCTTCACATCACTCCCATTCACTCTGGATGATGTGAACATTTCCCCTGCACCCAAAGGCCCTTCCTGTACCTCACCTTCATCCCAGCAGCCATCCAAATACATTCCTCCAAACAAATAAATGCGACCCAGCCAACCCTTGGGGCAATGCAGCCCACCCCCATTGCTGTTTTTGCCATTTCGGCATCTTCCCATTCAAATGCAAGAAGGTTCTGAGAGTGGAGCACTGCCTCCTCCACCCCAGGATTTTCTCTATTTCTCATAAGTCCTTCATATGCCCCCATCTCCATCATTATTTCTGCCCCTTCTGGGGCTGTTGGTGGCTATTTCTCACCTGCCAGGACAACCCCAGGTCCTGCTGGATGCATTCTCTCCCACTCCCTCTTTGTTTCCCATTAAACAGCACGTTCAAATAGACACCACCTCACCCCAGGAATAAGCACTGGGGCCCCAAAGCTGATCAAACCGTCCTGCTAACCCAACAGAATCTCCCACCAAGGGCTGCGTTCCCTCCTTAAAGCCTCTCTGCTCACTGCTGCTAAGGGGAGCACTCACATCCCCCAGGGAACGGCCCTGGGAAGGCACACAGAACCAGCAGCAGGGATCACTTCGGGTGAGGGGACATTCAGGAGACCCTTATGGCACTGCTTGAGTTCCTCCTTCAGCTGATGTCCCTTTCACAGGGATGGCACCGATGCCGGAGCTGAGCTCAGGGTGCAGCACAAAGAGCCCCGACCACACCGGCTCCACTTCCGTGGTTACTGGGGGCACGACAGCACCGGGGCGCTGAGAAGGAGGAGGACGCTGATCAGTGGGACGAAGAGGCGAGTCACCCACGGGATCCCAACCCCAGGGATCCCATCCGCTGAGCTCCAGTAGCCCCGCAGCGCAGCCACACAGACCCGAACTCCGACCGCCCCGACGGGGCGACTGGTCTACGGCGGAGCCGCGCACCCTTATATAGGCCGTCCGAAACACGTGACTTACGTATCAGCTTCTCATTGGTCGAGTGCTACTAAGCCCCGCCCCCCGCTGCTGGCTGCGCGCTCGGCGCTGTGCGCTGTGCGATCCGTGTGCCATCCGTGTGCCGTCCGTGTGCCATCCGTGTGCCATCCCTGTGCCTCTGTGCCATCCGTGTGCCATCCGTGTGCTATCCCTGTGCCTCTGTGCCATCCCTGTGCCATCCGTGTGCCATCCCTGTGCCTCTGTGCCAGCCGTGTGCCATCCGTGTGCCATCCCTGTGCCTCTGTGCCATCTCTGTGCCATCCCTGTGCCATCCGTGTGCCATCTGTGTGCCATCCGTGTGCCTCTGTGCCGTCCTTGTGCCACCTGTGTGCCATCCGTGTGCCATCCGTGTGCCATCCCTGTGCCATCTGTGTGTCTCTGTGCCATCTGTGTGCCATCCGTGTGCCATCCCTGTGCCTCTGTGCCATCCCTGTGCCTTCCATGTGCCATTACCGTGTGCCTCTGTGCCTCTGTGCCATCTCCGTGCCATCTCCATGCCATCCCTGTGCCTCTGTGCATCTGTGCCTCTGTGCCATCCCTGTGCCATTCCTGTGCCATCTCTGTGCCTCTGTGCATCTGTGCCTCCCCATGTCATCCCTGTGCCATTTCTGTGCCTCTGTGCCATCCCTGTGTCATTTCTGTGCCATCCCTGTGCCATCTCTGTACTATCCCTGTGCCTCTGTGGCTCTGTGCCTTGTGCCATCCCCGTGCCATCCCCGTGCCATTCCTGTGTCATCCCTGTGCCTCTGTGCCTCTGTGCCATCACTGTGCCATCCCTGTGCTATCACCGTGTGCTTCTGTGCTTCTGTGCCATCCCTGTCATCCCTGTAGCATCCCTGTGCCTCTGTGCCTCTGTGCCATCCCCTGTGCCATCCCCGTATCATCCCCGTTCCAGTCCTGTGCCATCCCTGTGCCATCCCCTGTGCCAGCCCTGTGCCTCTGTGCCATCGCTGTGCCATCGCTGTGCCATTGCTGAGACATTGCTGTGCCAACCCTGTGCCATCCCCGTATCATCCCTGTGCCATCCCTTTGCCAGTCCTGTACCATCCCTGTACCATCCTTGTGACATCCCCTGTGCCATCCCTGTGCCATCCCTGTACCATCCGTGTGCCATCCCTGTACCATCCCTGTACCATCCTTGTGACATCCCGTGCCATCCCTGTGCCATCCCTGTACCATCCGTGTGCCATCCCTGTACCATCCCTGTACCATCCTTGTGACATCCCCTGTGCCATCCCTGTGCCATCCCCTGTGCCATCCCTGTGCCATCCCTGTACCATCCCTGTGACATCCCTGTGCCATCCCTGTGCCATCCTTGTGCCATCCCTGTACCATCCCTGTGACATCCCTGTGCCATCCCTGTGCCATCCCTGTGCCATCCTTGTGCCATCCCTGTGCCATCCTTGTGCCATCCCTGTACCATCCCTGTGACATCTCTGTACCATCCCTGTGCCATCCCTGTGCCACCCCCCTATGCCATGTGCCACCCCCTTGTGCCATGTGCCACGTGCACCCCCTGTGCCATCGCCGTGCCATCCCGCTGTGCCACGTGCATGTGCCCGTGCTCGTGCAGAGGGACGCTGTCACAACGCATTCACACGGGGACGGCGGCTCTGTGTCCCCGTGCGGGGCTGGGAGCAGCAGCGCGGGCAGCGCCGGGGACCGGGGGGGACCGGAGGGGAACGGGCGGCGCGAGGAAGGACGGGAGCTGGGCGGTGCGGTGAAGATGGCGTTTATAGCACCGGAGCCGCGGCGTCCCCGGGGTTGCGCTCAAAACCCTCCGCTGCAGCGGCCCCTCCGGTAGTAATACACCGTCGAGACGCGGACGCCTACGGAGAGAAGAGACGGAGAGAAGAAGCGGAGCGCCGCGCT
>NW_011116261.1:15495-17203 GCF_000146605.3 Meleagris gallopavo
CCCAGGCTGCCCAGGGCCCCATCCTTGCTGGCCTCGAACACCTCCAGGGATGGACGGGGATCCACAGCCTCTCTGGGCAGCTGTTCAGCACCTCCCCACTCTCACAGCAAACAACTTCCCCTGACACCCCAACTGAAATCTGCCCTCCCTCACCTTCCAACCATTCCTGCTGTTTCTCCCCTTTCCAAGAGCTGATCCCTCCCGTCTGCAGGCTCCCTTGAGGTCCCGCAGGCTGCACTGAGGTCACCCCGCAGCTTCTCTTCTCCATGCTGAACAGCCCAGCTCCCTCAGCCTGGCTTTGTGGGGAGGTGCTGCAGCCCTGCTCATCTTTGTGGCTCCTCTGCACCCTCTCCAACAGCTCCTCCAACAGCTCACACCGGAACAGTGTGTGACACAGATGGGGACAGTGTGTGACACGGGGTCAGTGCGCAGATGGGAAGCCGAGCCCTTCTCATTCCCAGGCATTCCAGCCCCCAGTGCTGATAGGGACGCAGTGCGGGTGCGCACAGACCCCGCCGTGCCATCACCCCGCGCCGCGTTCCACGTGCCACAGCCCCGTTGAGTTGTCGCTCTGTGCCATCGCCCCGCGCAATTACGCTTGTGAGGGATAAAAGTGTCTTTGCGAGTGAAAAACCCCGCTGGTCTGCCCTCAAATACCAGCTGGGACGTGCTTGGATGGGCAGGTAGGCAGACAGCGGGAAGAGCTGCCAAGATTCTGGAGCTGGATGGGGCAGGCAAGATTATGAGGTTGGGTTACGAAGTGTTAAAGAAAGAGATTAAAGGTAGATGGAATCTGGCTGTAAATACAATAGCAAGTGTCAGATGAACCCGGGGCACTCAATTAACGAGAAGCGGGCCGGAGTAATTAGCATCGGGGGCTGGGGGATACGAAGCAGCGGTGTGGTTTTCGTTGTACATTCCGGCTTGCAGGATCCCGCCGTTGCAACCGCGAATTAAAGCGTTCTCACCAGAGATCCGGACTCCAAATTTTGCGTTCTTCCTCACGCTGTGCCATCACTCGGTGCGCGGCGCCACCCCCTGTGCCAAGTGCCACCTCCCGTGCCACGAGCCGCCCCCTGTGCCACGCGCCCTGTGCCACCCCCTGCGCCCTGTGCCCCGTGTTGGAAACGCTCAGAATTTCCCGTTTTCGATCCGGCCGAGGTCCCGGCGGAGCAGCGAAGTTCGGTCCCTCATTGCAGCCGCTGCGCACCCCCGTGCGCCGACGGAGAGAAGCGCAGCGCAGCGGCCGACGCTCCTCCTGCCGCCCCCTCCCGTTTCCCCACCGCTCCGGGCGCACAGTCGCAGAGTCCGTGTTTAACGAAAAGCGAATCCACGCCAGGAACGGTCTGAAGGCCACCGAGCCGCGTTTGCGGAGTTAGGATTCCCGTTCCGCTGCGCTAACGAGCGTTCCTTTAATGACACACACATTTCTTTAGCAGCCTTTCCCTTCCCAATGAACTTGCGCATTCTTTCGCTGAAGTTCCCGTTGTTCACACTGGATCGCTGCGGGCATCGCCCAAAGCCTTTTCATTCCCTCCTTACCCCTCGCGGGATGTCAGAAGGCCCTGTTCTGAATGCAGACGGTGGCACCTGCAGTAATAGGGGGGGGAGGAGGGTCCCGTGCCCAGGGAAATAAAAAATCACCTGGGGCAACACGAAGGATTCGGGGAGAAGGTTCCAATCCTGGTGCAGTGGGGTTAATTTCACC
>NW_011116262.1:0-1219 GCF_000146605.3 Meleagris gallopavo
TTATTAAAACCACAATACTATTGGCCTCCATCCTGCAGATTCATGGTGTTCAGCGGGGAGCAGGAGGTCAGCCTCTGGCATGGGTTTGACTGGAAGTAGCACACTGGGGAGGAGGAAGGGCTGAGGGCCTGGCCTGGCCCCCATTCACCATCTCCATGCTGGCTTCCTAGTGAGCAAGGCAGAGTGCATGGGGCTGATTGCGAGGCTTCGCGATCTTGAAGGTCTTTTCCAACTTGGTTGATTCTGTGAAAGGAACAGGAAAGACCTCTAGGTGCTTTCCATTACTGTGCATGAAAAGAAGGTGAAGCAGCGATACTGGTGGGCATCTCCACCTGACTGTCAGCTTGATCGGTGGCCAAACTGCTACAGCTCCTATGTTCCTGTCTGGCATGTGGTGGCTTCCCACAGGCATGGGAGTGTCCCACAGGGGCTGCAGAGCTGCAGGAATGAGCTCCGTCGCACCACGGCAGGCACAGACTGGTGTTTGCGGGGTTTTGTGCAGGACTGCCCTCATCAGCTGGCACCGAAAGGTGAGCTCCCTGTGTTCAAAACAGAAAGATGTAAAGTACTTTTTCAGCCATTTGGTAGCGTTGTCCATAGCCCTTGCTTTTTCCCATTGGACAGGTATAAATGGCTGCCTGAGAAGCTGGGGACATGCTTCTAGCCTTTTCCTGAACTGGTGTGAGGGAAGTGATTACCCTTCATTTTCGTGCAGCAGCATCCCTCTGCAACACATGGTTTTCTCCTTCAGTACCCAACAAAATGAATCCTGGGAGGGAAGGAAGGAATTTTGCAGACCTGCAGTTCAGAGGACTGAGCTTTTGAATGCATTCTCTGATTCCTTTTCAAGTCCCTGGCAAAAATGTCAGCAAGGTGGTGGCTGGGAGCTTCATGCCAGGAAGGGCAGACTGCCTTTTCAGCTTACGCTTTTTGAAGCATTGCTTTTATCTAGAGCCTCTGTCCCAATTCTCTATTGCTTCCCACTGCAAATGCTATCCTTGCTTGGTCCCATCGGGGTGCATATGACCAGAGTGATTCAGTGGCAGGACTGGCTTGAATGCTATAAAGATGCTGAGCAATTTTCTCCTAATTACTTTTAATAATTAGTGTCAGCTGGTTTTCATAAGATTTTCTACTTACGCAATTCTATGCCAGCAGAATCCACACAAAGGAACTTAAAATCAGGATGGTTAGACAAATAATTGTGGAAAAAGAAAAA
>NW_011116263.1:0-1165 GCF_000146605.3 Meleagris gallopavo
GTCAGAGCACTCCTGCAGCACAGATTTCTTCCTTTTTCATGGGCCTTGATGCTGCCTACTATGTATTTTCCTAAGAACTTTTTAAAGCCCAGAAGTATCTGCTACCCACAACCGATTACAACTCTGTGTTCCATGGCTTTAACTATGCAATGTCTGATCCCTCTGTGCTTACGTAAGATTGAGTCCCACATACATACATTGTAAACCACACTCTTAATCTTCTGCAGATGTGAGAAGTGGAAAGAGCCCTGTTCAATCTTAAAACACCCAGGCTAATGGACTGAGTTGGTGAAGAATTCACAGCCAATGTTGTTCCTGCAGAAGGCTTTTAAGAAACAAATCCTCCAAGGGTTGAAAGAAAGCAACCTTATGGAGATAATCTGCTGATTGCCAGGCAATTTACGATTGCAAATAGATAACTGGGCTTCAAATTCACATGATACAAGAGCAAAAATGTCTCTTCGTGCCTCTGTCTTTCCCCGTATCTACCACCTAAGCAAGAGTTCATAAGGTTCATAGGATAGGGGAATACAAAAGCTTGCTCAATGAACTGTTGTTTGTGTTCAAGTGGCTCCACTGGAGGCACGTGGGGGGGTAATAAGGGACACAGTTACTCCAGCAAAGTCACCTAATGTCATCCACAGGAACGTGCCTGGGGAGAATGCCATAACTATGCAGGCAAATCATTTCCCCAAAGGCTTTCTGTGCCTGCACAGCCTCTGCAAATTCTGGGACAGAAAATGCTGTACAACCCTTGAGGAAATGCAGCAATGGCATTTGGAAAGCTTGTGGTTGATTTCCACAGCCACAACTTAAAACGTCTCAGTTTTAGCTGCTGGGTCAGTGCCCATTTTTTTTCTACAAGATGCAGCCAGGCTGATCTCAACTTATGAGTTTGAGAAATGCTACTCGAGATGTCCCATGCAGGCTCATAAATTGACAGAGCACATTTTGAATTGTTTGTATCAATGTGCATGAGATATTACATCTTGGAAAATGTTCAGTGCCTTGAGTCTATGGACAGAGAGACCTACTACAGGCTCACTTAACCTTAGGGTGGTCTGTATATGGTCAGCTGTATCCTCAGTTATGTGAGACCTACTTGCTGTGTGAGTATACTGCATTTCCAGGCATGCCCAAATCAAAATTTGTGAAGGAAAAAAAA
>NW_011116264.1:0-1000 GCF_000146605.3 Meleagris gallopavo
CTGCCTGCTGACCCCACAGCACCACGAACACACAGAAGCTCACAGCCTGGTCTCAGCATCACCAAGTTCATCCTCATTAGGAAGCCAAAGCCAATTAAGGGGCAGCAATACCACAGCCGAACACAGCCTGCTTACAGCTCTTCTAGCACCATGTTCCCTGATACACCAAAGCAGCTCTGCGTGTTGTCAGACATCCACAAAAGCAAACTACAGCAGCAGCACCCCAATTACTGCTAACAGCTGTTCCTCAGATTGCTCACAAGTGGCCCTTGGGGTCAGATACCCAGCTGGAGACACAGTAGGAGTGCATTCCTACACTAACGCAGCAATTCACACTCACTAACATTAAAAATCTTACCCACAAAGCATTTCATATGCAAAAAGGCAGCAAGAAATCTGCATTTCCACAGCCACAGAAGCTCAGCACAAAGCAGACTTACCTAGCTCCCCGATGAGAACAGTGTTGTGATGTGACCAGTGAGCCCTAATGGAAGCTGACCTTTTATATAGCTGCTAAGTGTGCCCCTAAGGCATGAGGAACCCACGACACAGCCTAATAGCTCCGTGTACAAGCTGCCCTGTGTGCAATGCTCACAGTGACTAGCATCAACTCGCTCATCCTCATGGATGAGTAGTTGGATGTCCGCTCCCCGTAGTACGTGTAATTACCTCCTGTCTAATCCTCCCTGGCATGGTAAGATTGAATGGTATTTGGAGAGGCAGTGGTGGACCCACCTGCCGAGATTTGGCAAGGGAGGAATATATGCACCATCAAGCAGTGGTGGCTTTCCAAAGCCCTTCTTTCAGCCTCAGAAACCGCCTGGTGGACCCTAGAGATGGGGCTGTCCCAACACACAGGCTCTTTCTGCACACAAATGGCTCTCATTGACTTCTCCGTATCCTTCTCTACCCATAATCATTGGTTAGGCCAGCACCTCTCATCCCCACTGTAATGTCCAGCTGTGTGTGCAGCTGGACACAGACACTGGCTCCTCCAAGG
>NW_011116265.1:0-1593 GCF_000146605.3 Meleagris gallopavo
ATTTACAGTGTACCCTAAGGGAAAAAGTAATGGGCTTCAATGAATATAGAATAAAAATAAAAACGAAATCTGCTGCCTTATGCTTCAGGTTTATATAAATTGAAAACTGGACCATGGATGAACCTCTCTAGTATAATTTGCAGTGGAAATGAATATTTTAAAATGGTAAAGAGAAAGAATATTATCATACTGAACTGACTACCTCTTACTTCTCTTGCAGTACTCTCAGTACACTTTAAGATGATGTTATTACAGCTAGCACAGTGCTAGGCTCACACACAAACATCTGTGGTAGAGGGGTTCTTTAAAGTTTAATCAAATCCAGTAGGTCACAAAAGCAAATGTGTTCAGCTCTGTGCGATGACACTGGTATTATGTGAAAGTTGGCCTTCCATTAGCGTACAGATCACTAGTGTAGCAAAGCTACGGCATCTGAATTGAGGATGCTTTCTCTGCTGCATGATGGGACCCAAGAGGAGTCATGTTGCAGCGCTTAAGAGTTCCCATTCATGGGAGAAGAAAAGCCTTTGTACTCATTGAAAATGCCACGGTGAATGTAGGCTTGTCTGGCAACCAAAATTAAAGCTGAATTTGGCTACATTTTACACCTGTGATAATGTCCGTTTGCTTCATGGGATTACCTCGAACTGGCACCAGCTTCACAGAAACCAGAACCTGGCTGAACCAAGTGAATGCCAAAAAGAGCCTCCCTGCTTCCCACTGAAAAGGAGTCCTTAGCACCTTTGAAAAGCTGACATCTGTCTGACAATCAAACAGAAACAACAAATCTGCTGAGCGCTTCCTTAAGTAAAAACACAGACCAAAACCAAAACAAAGTCCTCTGTGCTACCAATCATGTGTACAGGGGAATAGGTGGAAATTTCAGTACCATTACAAACCAACATGTTACCACGCAACTGAACCACATCACCTTCTCTATCGAATGAAGCAGTGTAGGAGCAGAAATACAGAATGCATAGCAGTGAATATACACATCAAATGGAAATGCTTCTGCTATTATTTGACCAGTTTTTTCTTCCCTGAATAAAGATAGATGCAGGATAGTAAACAGCAAGACACATACAACTTGTAATGCATACTTTATGGGGGAAACAGACACCAGGAACTGACATAGTACTGCTGGCTGGTACACAGAGCTTTCCTGAATTTTGATATTGCATATTGCTACGTGTAACATAATTTACAGCACATATCCTGAAGCTCCCCCCAAGGTTGAGTTTCCCCTCGTTTCCTCTCCTTTTTATTGGCTTCAGTGCGCTGTTGCCCATGGCAACTCCCACGGCAGTGATGGGAATTCAGCACCGCACCACCTGACATCCAGCTGAAGCTCTAACAATGTCAACCATCAATCAAGTGACTGTTTGTAATTGCCTCCATCTATTTCTCCTGTCTTTCGGTAGCTTGGCTATTGTGGGTCAAAATCCAGAAAGTGCTGACTAATGTTATGGTTCTGTTCCTCCATCACAAGGAAGAAAATGAGAGAGCACAGTTAGATCTTTATCAAATTGTTCTCAGGCAAAATGAGGGGGGTCATAGCAGCATATCATAAAGAGCAGAATTTGGTGTCTGAAA
>NW_011116266.1:0-4060 GCF_000146605.3 Meleagris gallopavo
TTTTACTTTCATGGGTCTGTGGGAAGTATTGCTGCTTTTGGTTGACCAATGAAGTGCTAAAGCTGCACCAAGTTCACTGTGAAGGGAGAAGTACATCTCAGCTATCCCAAAAATACAGCTACTATTTGGGGGTTTCATATGTTGAATTCAGGGAGTGTTATACCTTCAAGCTGGAAAGAATAAAAAATAAAAATTGTGGGTGCATGAGTTCAAAGTAGTGTAGAGTTTTATATTCTCTGTCCTTTATAAAGAACAAATACCCACTGTTAAATGTATCAAATGTGAGTTTTTCTTTGTCCAGTACAATAATTATACTCCTTTCTAGAACTCCAGCCTCACAGGCATTTAAACGTATGATTAATCTTCTTTACAGGAACATGTAGAAATGGAATCAAAGGAGCGGTTTGGAAAACAATGCAGCTGTCTCATTAGAAGTACAAAAGAATTACTCTGTAGGATTAGAAAGGAGCACATATCTTCATGAGCTCCTGCCCATTTTGTGAGCCCTTAGGTGCCCATCCAGTAATTTTACCTCACCACAGGTTCAATAGGATCCGTAATGATTCCTTCTTCCTCACCCTCAGTGATACAAATACAGTAATGATCTGCCAGGAAAGAAAGACCCTTCTAGCTTTTTATGTGAACTTTTGTCCATGTGTTTGCTCTCAAATCTTAACTCCTATAACTCCTTAACTCCTGCTATACTATCTTTGAGATAGCTATGAGTCTATTTGTGTAGAACATGCAGAAATTTATTATACTTACTATATTTATTATTACATTATTATATCCTCTTATCATAGTGGGTACAGAAATGCTGTGCTGAAGTAAAGACAGAGGTAAAAAATTTCTGACATATAGAACAGTTAAGTGTTTGCTGTTGTTGTTTGTTTGTTTGTTTCTCAGAAAGGAGATGCTGACTTAAAAACTCAGTTTAGAACATAAGAATAATTATTTATTAGTCCAAGATCAATTCAAGATAATATGTTGGTTGACATGCTATGACACCAACCCATCTTGTCATATCTGAATGCAATTTTCACTTTTCTGTGGTGACTGCAGAAAAAAAGGCAATGACTGTTGCATGTGCTTGCTTATATACATAACATCAATTTGGATATTCTTCCAGCAATGTCTCTGCATATAAATATAAATCCCAATCACATTAACACATCCTTTCTTTCTAATAATACTACCTTCTGTATTTTATTCAATAGTAAAATTAACTATAACAAGGATTTCAAGTTATACCTTTCTCCAGTCTTTGAAAAGGATCTGATAGCACATGCCACAGTGATTTGTCAAAAGATGAGTGAACTTTCATATACTTCTGGCTCAGATAAAAGTTGACAAACACCCAAAGGATGTTTATTCAGAATTATCTCAGCTAATAGAATCCCATGAGTCTGAAAATTTGGTCTGAAAATGTCTCAGAAACAGAGCCGTCTCCTGAGAATCCAGGTACTACATTCTACTTCCTAAATCAGAAGAAATTCAAAAATGCAGGTAGTAAAGAGTGCAATTTTTGTAAACTTCCATGAATGATCAGTTTGGGTCAAGGTCATGACTTGGAAACATGCTAGAGAGGAACAGACTCTTATTTTACTTGAATTAATTCATCCATTCCTTGTCTCAAATAAAACAATAAGACACACACTAAGAAAGTCTACCAATATCCAAAAGAATTGGAAACAATACCCAAGTAAATAAATAAAACATTTGCTTAACACAAATGGGAGATTCTGGGCAAAAGGAAACACACAAACTACCCTTGTTGTTCTGAGATTTACAGAACTGTATTTCACAGATGCCCTACTGCTTTATTCATACTGTTAAGGGAGAAAGAAACAGTCTCTAACCATCAACACCCATCATTAAATCATTACAAAAACTCTCTAGTTAAAGAGACAGAATATATACGTAAATACAAATATACTCATACAAATGCAGCTGTGTACATATTTATGTTTATAAAATGTTGTGTATAGGTGTGTGGAAAAATAAAAAGCTTCTTGAGACTGCTTAGCTCTAAAGTGTATCTAGTGCTACCACTTGTAAATAAGGTTTTCTCAGTGCCATATAAAAAGCAACCTTAGCATAGTAGAAAAGACTAAACAGAAAAGAAAGAAATCTGATAATTTTTCCTTTTTTCAATACAGAAAAGGAAAGTTAAGTGACAAAAATTCAAAGCTAGGATAAAATGCTAGGGGATGAGTTATAAGAACCAGTGAAAACTAAACCACAAAACTCCTGGGGGGGGGAAAAAACAAGGTTTGATACTCCCCATCAGATTGGGCATACTTATGAGTCTGGTCTACATAATCTTTTGGGGACATTTAACTCTCTTCTCTGCCCTCCGCTAGTAATACAAAACTGCCATAGTACTAGTAAGAATCCTTGCTTGTAATATTAAGAAACCAGGAAAGGAAAGGATTGACACACTTTATTCAAAAGCATTATTAGCTGTACCAGAATTCCTGTTGCTAGCCTTAGCATTTAGGAGAGACAACTCTCTATGCTAAGGAGACATAAATATATGTGTGTATATATATATATATATATATCCTTCTCCTGTAAGTCTTCTTTTGTTCTGTGCTCTTAAAAGTAACCCAGATTACTAAAATTCTTGTCTGGCTTTACCTTGCTCTTTCAAAATACACCTGGACTTACTAGAAAAAAATAACACTCTTTAAACTTTCAAAATATTATCTGTGAAACCTCTAAAGCAGTAAATCTCCTGTGCATTTGCACACTATAGGGAAGCTGGTTGAGATACTCTATACTAGCCTGTAAGGGTAAATTTAGCTTGAGTGATAGCAGTGAGTGCCAGAGCTGTTGTGATATTCAGTGTGACTCTAGGCATACGTTCAGGGAGTAAAAGGAAGTTCAAACATTCAAGGATGAAACAGCAAACATCATGCAAGAAAAGTGAAAGAGAAGGAAGAAACATAATTTGGTTGCTTACACACTCCAAAACTTCTGATTTTAAAGGGATTCTTAAGAAACTCCTCAAGTGGGTAGTAGGAGTCTAATGACTGAAAAAGATTCATACAAAGGCACTGAAAAGAAAGGAATGAATTACCTGTAAAAGAATTCATAACATGTCGTACCGATGCAGCTTCAGGTGGGAATGTAATTTATGGGTAGAAGATAAAATAGAGGAGTTTGGTAAGATTAAGGATCCTTTTTTTTCAAGTTTTATGGAGAAACATCCTTAAGAATATTAGGAAATTTTAGTGAATCACTGACTTGAATTGAATCTACATTTCTCTGAAAACAAGCCAAATGTGATAATGCACATCAGACAGTAATGTGAAGAAGAAAGTTAAATTTATTACTTGCTATAAATGAAAAACATTACATATTTTGTTTTGTCCTTTTTAAATATTTTTTAAATTGCTATATGAGATACCTCATTATTATAATTAGATTGTGTGTGCATAGCATTTTACAATGCATGTGTTTACACAAATATACACAATACAAAGGAGAGTTTCCATCTGGTATTTGCCATCCTATGATGTTAGGATATTTGTCACACTGCGAGTTGTTTAAAATAAAACTTAAAAAAATAAATAAATCAATATGATATTCGTTGTCCCTCACTCTTCTGTGGATAAATGCCTTTTAAATCCTGTAAGAGGATGTAGATGCAGCTCTGAGAAAATCATCTAGGTCCAGAAGACAATGTGGAGATTTGAAAGAAATTTAATTTGCTTTAATCTCACCTATTAACTGTTTTGCCTGTTTGATAATCCACATTGTGAAGAATCAGCAGTAGGATTGATATAACTTTTGCTACTGAAAAACAGATGTACTTTGCTGTTCTGATGATCAAATAAGGAGTTGTTCCAAAACTTCTGGCCCTGGACTACCTGACTTCTGTACATATTCCTTGGAATTTCCTTCATACAGGTTTGCACAAGTATGTATAGATACTTATGATAAAATTCTTGCATGAATTTGAAGTAACCTTAGGATATTAGTCAGTTTCATTGCCATTGTATTGCTACTGGCATAAAATCAACAGACCATGCTGGAGGGAGGTAAAGAGTAAAAA
>NW_011116267.1:0-3737 GCF_000146605.3 Meleagris gallopavo
GGAGGGAAACTGCAAAACATATTTGTACTAATATTTCTATGAAAAAACCTCTAAATCTATCCTTTGTCATGGTTTGTCTATTATGGAGTCACTTCTTGAAAGGCAGTCATGAACCTATAACAGATACGTGCTACTTAATTTCCCATGTGGATGTATCCTTGCAGCAGTGAGCCAGATCTGCTGTAGTAAAATGAGTATCTACCTATGCTCTGCAAGCAACATGCTCACCTGTCTTTCAATTTGAGTTTTTGTGAATTACCTTGCATTTTTTAAAGGACAATAGTAATCATTTCGATAATCCCTAAGATTTAGCTGATAGATAGTGATATAGATATTGCTTTCCATTAATTTCTTCTCATCTCTAGGAAGATTCCTGCTGACTAGAAAATACTCATATCTTCTTAAACAAGATTATTATCTGAGGTTGTGAAAACACTTCTCTATTATCATAGCAGGACACAAGGTTAGTTCTTAAACAGACTGTATCCTGTATATGTGGAATATACTTATGTGCTGTGGAATTTAGATTAAAAAAAATACTCTTCTTGAACTGGAAATTATTACACTCTTCATGCTCAATAGAGAATGAGTATATTAATTATCAGAAAGTCTAGTGTGGTAATAGTGAATAGTCTGATGAGACTCTTGAAGACAAACAAGGATCATTCTGTAACCAGAAAAAATTTAAAAATGTTAATGATTATGCTAAATATTTGCATTGTGCTGATAATAATTCAGTTTAATTAGCAATTGTTTATTCTGCTTTCAAGCACAGCAGTATGTTGTCAATGGTAATAGTTCTGTTAATGTAATTAATGTAATAATATGTAACACTGTATTAACAAAATAATAATAATAATAAAATAATTTATAATTATAATAAAATAATAATATGTAATAATGAAATGTAAATTATATTGATATTTTGGTATTGAAACATGACTATAACACAACTTAGATAATTCATTCAGTAATTGAAAGCTCTTTTTTCCAGTATTTACACTGAAGTCTATCCTTCATCTGAGCTTACAAAGTACTATTCTCTTGCTTTAACTCAGTACCTCTCTACTCCTCAAAGAACAGAACAGAATCATAAGAAGAGAATCATAAATACTAAGTCCTCAGTGATAATGGGGATTAAAATTCATGTAAGCTGCTTTTTATTCACATTGTTTGACAACATCCACAATGTACTAGATGTGTCCTAAAATATACATAAGGCATGAAATATTTTATGAAACTCTCTGAATGTGATAAACAATTTAAAGTGTTTAATAACTGCTGTTTCTTAGGTCATGAAAAAGCTATATACAACATAGTTTTAGGAATTTATCATGGAAAATACTTTGTTAAAACATCAAATAATTATGTTACATAAAATTAAGCTGAGCAACACAAGGTTTTCCTGGTGAAACACTCACACTGAGAAAAAGAAATATTATTCAAAGTTTTATTACACATCCATAGAAAATGATCAGGAGAGAAAAGAGCTTGTTGTTCAAAATGGGTTCTCCCATTTCAAGTCAAGCTGCAACTGTCACCCTCACTTTCTTCAATTCAGTAAGCATTCTGTATTAAGACATATGCAAACATATATAAGGATTTAATCCAAACTGATTACTTCTGATACCACACAGACCGTAAGGAATACGTGTAGTTGAATGCACTACATTCATACTATGCAGAGTAACTGAAAAAAAAATTAATCTATGAAAAATGTTTTTGGTAAAATCATTTTTTAAAAAAATCAGATTTCACCAAAATCTGTTACTTAAATCTATCCCAAAACTTGTATGAACTGCCTCAGTACTACATAACACTTAAATTAATGTATTGCTTGACTGTAAAATGAGCCATTAAAAGAGACAGAATTAAGATCTAGTGAGCTATGAGTGCCATTTTCATCACCTAAGTAAGAATTGTTTAAAACTAAATGCTTTGAATAAGTACTTTAGTACTTAACCTGTATGTGCTTTATTATGATGAAACGGAAAATATTTATGAAATTGACTTAATTTATATGAACCTTTCCTTTGTTTTTTTTTTTTTAACTATATGTCTAAGTGGCACAAAACAGTTATATTTGAAGTGCTAAAACAGAAGTATTAGAAAACACTACTCAATTACACAATTTTGTAATTTATTTCTAATAATATATTCCCTGTGAATACGTATCTCTAGCACTGGTTTTATTTACAGTGCACCCGATCTTCCATTTTATCAGAGAAGTAGAGGGTGGGTTTTCATTGATGCATACTCCTCTTCGGTCAGAAGGTTACATGACACAATGTAATTTGTTGATTCTCAATTAATTAAAACTGTTCTGGAAAGGGATAAACCTTGCATTTCCTACTTTGTTGAAAGAACGTTGCTCCTACTCATGCCAGTTGCAGTAAATCCCAGCATCACATAAAGCAGCTGTGAAGACTTGTAGCTGTGCTACAAGCACTGTGTAAGGACTATGTATGCCTTTGTATGATACAAAGCCTGTTCAGTTTGCGAAAAGCAAATTCAGACATAAATGACTCATGGAAGCATTTTAAAATGTTCAAGTAAGCAGATTATATTAGAACGAATGATTCAGGAGAAAAGATCAATAGAGAAGCTGAAGACTGATGATATTTAATAACATTTTGCTTTATTTTTCTCTTATCTGCTTGCAAGTGTGAAAAATTCTCTCTAATCTCTAAAATAAACAAACATAAAAGCAGTGTACTCACAGAAGTGAATTTATTTCATTTGAAAATAACTTTTGCAGATAACAAAAAAAAAAAACAAAAAACTAATCAGAAGATATTGTAAAGCAGAAAGTTATGTTCATAGAAATCATAGAATCACAGAATGGCCTGGTTTGAAAAGGACCACAATGATCATCTAGTTTCAATCCCCTTGCTATGTCCAATCACTAGACCAGGCTGCCCAGCCTGGGATAGCATCCAAATGTGTCTCCAGTGGAAGAAGCTATAACAACTACATAAAATAGGGATAAAATTATACATAAAAAAGTAGTCAAGTAACCTAACCAAGCAAGTGGAGGATGCTATCATCAGAATGTAAAACTTTGTTCAACTGTTTTGAAAGTTTTGTAAAAACTCTGATCACTACTAGCATACGGTGAGTACCCACAAGCACAGATTATCAGTGATTCTCTTCAATGCTTTTTCAAGTACAGAAACTATATAAAACATTCATGTATTTTAATACATATTTATAAGGTTATCTACTTTTCACAGCAATAATTTAGGCTACAAGGGTAAAAAATAAACTTCCAGTACTTTCCTCTCTTCTGCAGTCTTTTCCTAATGAAAAGACACTCCTTTACAAATGAAAATGACTAAAAACTGTACTGTCAAGCTCACTGGTGTGCATGAATACATAAAAAGCATGCACTTGCTTAAATATACTTAGCTTTTTCAGTCAATCATAGACTTCAGTAATCGTCTGATTTTACACGTCTAAGATGCTGAAGACACTCAAAAAAAAAAAAACAAGGTATCTTGCAGAGAGAAATACTGTTATTTACAGTACATAGAATAGTGTTACTACTGTTTGTAGGTATGTGTTAATTTCAGATCCCTAGGAGAAAAGCATTATTTACTATGACTTTTATTATGTACTTTCTTGTGACAGATATTATTTCATAGACACGAACATCACTTTATTCATTTCTAAACCAATTTCCGTTGGCCAGGAATCACTTTAAAGTCAAATGCTGTTTAGTGCTTAAGCAGCTACTG
>NW_011116268.1:0-1451 GCF_000146605.3 Meleagris gallopavo
CTGCCTCACGGTCAACCTCTGTTCACCCTTGGTCACCCTGTCGGTCAAACCCCTTTGGTCAACCCATTGGTCACCACTGGCCCTTGTGGCCACCAGGACACGTTGCTGCCTCCTGGTCACCCTGTTGGTCAACCTGTTGACCACCGCTGACTTTTATGGCCATCAGGACACACTGCTGCTTCACGGTAAACCTCTGTTCACCCTTTGGTCACCCTGCTGGTCAACCCTTGGTCAACCCATTGGCCACCACTGGCCCTTGTGGCCACTTCTGTCCCACAGTCCCCCCGTTGGCCACCAGGACCCCCCACGCCCTCCTCCCCACAGCTCCTTTCCCACATCTCAGCCCCTGATCCTCCCATTCTCTGTATTTCCTGATGGCTCTCAGCCCCGTGGGCCACTTCTCAGTGTCACCACCCATCACGAGTGTCTGCGCCCGGGGGAGGAGCACAGGGAGGGATCCCAGGGAGAACAATTCCGGGCATTGATGCAGCAGGGCTGCGTGCTGGGCTTTGATGTCAGCGCTTCCTTCCTGCCCCTGGCACAGCCAGCTCTCCTGGCACAGCCACGCGGCCCCGAAATGCTGAGGATGGGGGGAGTGCTGGGGGTCTGCAGTGAGTGACAGGGGGTCGTGGTGACATCGGGGTCATGGTGACAGCGGGGTCGTGGTGATGTTGGGGTGGCAGTGACACTGTGGTCACGGTGACATTGGGGTCATGTTAACATTGGGGTCATGGTGAAATCAGGGTCACAGTGAAATTGGGGTGGTGGTGACATCGGGGTCATGGTGACACTGGGCTCAGAGTGAAATTGGGGTCATGGTGATGTTGGGGTGACAGGGACACTGTGGTCAAGGTGACATCAGGGTCACGGTGACAGTGGGGTCATGGTGACATCAGAGTCATGGTGACATCAAGGTCATGCTGACAGTGGGGTCATGGTGATGTTGGGGGGGCAGGGACACTGTGGTCACGGTGACATTGGGGTCATGGTGCCATCAGGGCTGTGGGTGACATCAGGGTCACTGTTATATAGGGGTCATGGTGCCTCTGGGGTCACAGATATATGGGGGTCGATGGTGCCATTGGGGTCGTAGTGCCATTGGGGTCACAGTGACATCAGGGCTGTGGGTGACATTGGGGTCACGGCTATATAGGGGTTGCGGTGCCATTGGGGTCAGGGTGCCATTGGGGTCACAGATATATAGGGGTCACGGTGCCATTGGGGTGGCAGTGCTATTGGGGTCAGGGTGCCATTGGGGTCGTGGTGTCATTGGGGTGGCAGTGCTATTGGGGTCAGGGTGCCATTGGGGTCAGGGTGTCATTGGGATCAGGGTGCCATTGGGGCAGTGGTGCCATTGGGGTGGCAGTGCCATTGGGATCAGGGTGCCATTGGGGTCGCGGTGCCATTGGGGTCAGGGTGCCATTGGGGTCGTGGTGTCATTGGGGTCGCGG
>NW_011116269.1:0-853 GCF_000146605.3 Meleagris gallopavo
CCAGCCTGCCTGCCTGGAGGAATGGAAGACCAGGATGTCCATAACATAATCCAAATGTCCTTGGATGATAGTTCTGTTCTGGCCACTTGTCTTGTTGGCTCGTTCAATGCTACGCCGGCTCCAGTCTGTCCAGTAAATGTAATCCTGATACTGAGTCAAGCCAAATGGGTGAGGCAAGTCATCAGCTATAATCTCACGGTCAAGACCTGTTTCCAAAAATGAAGGGAGAAAAAAAGCATTAGTATTTTCAAACAAAGTGGATGCTGGATAATGCTTTAGATATGTCATATGCACAGAAAGGTTAAAAGATAGTACTATTTCACTGTTACAAAAGTAAATTATAAAGCAATATACAATACTCAAAAGGCCATTCTGAAGTCTCAGAGCACAGAAATGTGTTAATCCTGTTTGTAACTCACAGAACTGACCACATTCTACTAAATTAAAAAATTTCAGTCTCAAAAGTTATCACGGTTCTCAGAAAGATTCTGTCCCTCCCTGAAAGGAACAGCATTCCACTGAAGGCAATATTGTATTCCCACTTCAGCATCTCTGGCACCACAGACAGATCTCTCTGCCCACTGCTTACAGCGACAGAACTGTTATTAGCTTAATACAATTCTACATTGTATTAAGAACACTCAGAAACTCATGGTAACAAACAGTTAATAGTGTATACTGTAGGAAGATCGAGACCTTAAGAAACAGAGTATTGGGAGGGAAGATTTCCACCACATTGATTTCAACCATTTTATTACCATGGAATCTCTTGTTGTCCAGTCACAGAAAATGAACTGTGTGTAAGAGACTATTAAGCAGGAAGTCATTCCCTCTTTGCACAGAGGAGGATGTA
>NW_011116270.1:0-1861 GCF_000146605.3 Meleagris gallopavo
AAACTGAAAAGAAAAAAAAAAGAAAAACCACTTGAATTAATTGCAAATGAGTGGTTCCGAATTGTCATCTCAATTTTTGCAATGGGATGGTTTGAAAATCATTATTTTCAGCATGAGCAGTCAGGGAAAATGGAAATCACTGGCTAAAATGGGATTATATGTAGTTTTTCAAGTTTTCTTAACTTGGCGTTGCTATATAAGCATATATGCCTATCTGAGCAGCCTGTGCTTCCAGTACTGAAGTTCCTCATGAAACAGGCCATGGTAAGCAGTGCAGCAGTGGTTGAGCAAAGGGTCACCTGGTGGCTTTATACATCCATCATTAAACACACAGAAACGTTTAACTTAGTGAGCAACTTCAAAATGAACTTCAAAATGAAGGGAGAAACCTTTAACCACTGCATGATCACCTCTACAGGTAATACTCCAACACTACAAACTGTTTAGCTTCACTTGCTTTAACGTCTTTAATGCATTTTTCATTCATTTATTTTAGAAAGTGATCTTATTTCAGCAGTAGCTCCAATGGGAGCTATTGTATAATATCTGGCAACATTAACAGCTTAGTCCTTTCAACACACCTTTTAATATTATGACGATATTTTTGAATAAATGTAAAGCTACTGGAGATGCGCTGCAGTAAATACAGGATAAAGCAGCTCTTTAATGGACTTCTCAGTTACAAGGAGCCAAATGCTGTTACTCTTGCAACCAACTGGGATTTGCTCAAATCACTCTTAAAGAAGGAGATCTTTTCCCTGTCAATTACACACAGTCCCAAACAACTGGCATTATCCAGCTGTATGTTGGTGTCAACGGTTTATGGGCTGGTTCGGCCCGGTTCCGTGACTAGAAGGGCGGAGGGATCCGCGGATCTGCGCCCCCGGAAAAAAAAGAAATAAGGGACCCCGAAATAATTGAAAACAGTGGCAACAATCTGAGGTAAAACAAAGTAATTTACTAAATATGGTATCAACAGAATTTTATAAGGAGAGAGAATGTGAAATTGATGGTGGATCGGCCTTACCACAACGCTGAGATGAGAAGCGCAGGCAGAGAAGCGCAGGCGAGAAGCGCAGGCAGAGAAGCGCAAGCGAAGCAGCGCAGGCAGAGAAGCGCAAGCGAAGCAGCGCAGGCAGAGAAGAGAGCATCAGGTGACCTTGCTGGGAGTTATATCTCCTCGCTGACCGCAAAGACCCCTCGGGAAACGTAGCTGCTCTTCTCCGCTGGACAGGCACCCGGAACTTGAGCATCAGCAGTCAAACCCCCAGTACATTGCATGATGTTATGATGTGGAATACCGATAATGAAAAATCATGAAACCATGACATTCCACCCCTTATTCCACATCACTACATCATGCTTAATATAGACAACAAAATATAAACACACGCACTAGGAATTACTGACTGCACTCCCTCAACATCAAGTTCCCTTGCGGTACACATTGAACATCCCCGTTTTCCTGCATCACCCACCAAGTGGACCCAGGTCCCTGGGCAAAAACAGTTCCACGAAGAGGTTTGTCCTTCTCAGAGGCTGGAATAACCCAAACTGCCTTTCCCAACATATTCTTTACATGTACAACAGGGACTTTATCTCCCTCTACGGTATGTAGGGAGCTGGACTGGGTTGGACCACCACGATTGATAGATCCTCTGGTATTGACTAACCAGGTGGCTTCTGCCAAATGCTTCTCCCAGTGCTTAAATGTACCGCCTCCCATTGCTTTCAGCATAGTTTTAACAACCCATTGTATCGTTCAATCTTACCTGAGGCCGGTGCATGGTAGGGAATATGGTAAATCCACTCAATACCATGACCTTTAGCCCAGGTACCTACAAGAGAATTTTTAAAATGA
>NW_011116271.1:0-1010 GCF_000146605.3 Meleagris gallopavo
TAAAACAGGTGACAAAAGCACTGCCCAGAGCATATTACGTGTTTCAACATTACAAAATATTCTTTGGCAGCCTGAGATGTTTCATGCTCCCAGCTGTTCCAAATTAATTTAGTGAAACTGCTGTAGTACAGATGTCCAGAGAGGCTGGAAGGGAAGGCACTTGCATCCCTGTCTGTGCTGGCAGATTGCAGCAGATCCCATTAGACAAACCCCCTGCTGGAAAGTTCTTAATTTGGAAGCAATGGTAGAAATGGTTTTCTAGCTTTCATTAGCTAGCAATGGTAGCTTTCATTAGCAGTTGTGGCTCATGTTCACTGGCCTGTTCCACAGAAAGAGCACACTGTCCTTGTACAAAAGGGGAATGTGTCTCCTACTCATTACTGCAGAAGCAAGAAAAAAAAAATGTTTTAAGTTTTCCTTCTCCCCACTTCTGCAGACTTCTAGGTGTAAAGGATCCTACAAGCTGCAGCACCAAATACTGCTGTTGAGGATTAAGATTTAGACAGTAACATGAATCAGAAAATCACAGAATATCCTGAGTTGGAGAGGATCCTGGCTCCACAGAGGACCACGAAAAACATCAAAAACATGAAGTAGAAGAACAAGCAGCCAAAATCACCTACAGGTTTCCAAGAAGCTACTCACTAAATCTGAACATAAGAGTGAATTAAGAAAAACTTACTTTGCTGAACTGCGACAAAGACTCATCCATGTTGTAATGATCACCAGACCAAACAACTCTCTAAAAAGCCAAACAAAAACTAGATCAGAAAATAACATAAACATCTGCTTGCTTATGAAAAATGCAAATTGCCTCCAAAAGAATAGGGTAAGCATGGGCTGTCTCCCTTTGGAGATATTAAATATGTGTTATAGGGACTGCACTTATAATTACAGTATTGCCTGCCCCCTCAAATCTACAAACATGCAACTCAGCTGTACAGCTGCAGAAATTCCTGCTTCTGCTTTTGCTCCATTGCTAAACTTAATATAAAAAATCCCTTCTATTA
>NW_011116272.1:0-788 GCF_000146605.3 Meleagris gallopavo
CTAGTATACTAATTTTGCTTAAAAGCAATTTTATGAGTGTGTTCATTCGGAGATGTCCAATCCTATGATTCAGGCATTACATGCACCTCGGAAGCAATTCTTTCTCTTAGTCTAGTGGTCCATTACATGTGCACTATTAAAAAAAAACACAAAACTTATTCTAGAATGCAACAGCATGCCAGGCTCAGTAAGTTATCAAAACATTGTGCTACTTATCTCTGAACTCCAGAGATCTTAATCCAGAGTTATATTTGAATTTTACATTTGATATTTATATTTGGATCAATGCTCTTGTTTTGATTTTCAATTATTATTGACCAAAAATGACTCCACTGGTTACCACATATTTAGGAATAGAAGCTTCTTTTTGTCAACAAATCTGAACTTTGTGTTATTCTGGTCTGCATAATATGATGGAGTGTGGCCCTAGAGCTGAATAGAAGCAGATGTATAGGGAGAAAATAACAAAAACAGACACAGATGGTGTATCACATGTATAACTTCTTAATTTATCCCTCTTTGTTTGATACAATTATCCCTGCAAGAAGGCTGCATTCACCCCCTTTTCACAGATTCTGCCAGTTACTGTAGGGACGCTTTTCTCCATCATGCTGTAAACTATCAGGGAAAACACAAAAAATTCTCACTCTCTCATTGCACCTTTTCTATATTCTTTCCCTCGCTTTTTTTCTTTTCCTCATTACTAACTGCAATTAAAATGAAAGTAGGATTGTTTCAGGTTTTTGATTTGTTGTTTTTTTTTTTTTCTAATCCTATCTGAATATTGA
>NW_011116273.1:0-727 GCF_000146605.3 Meleagris gallopavo
ACACTCCATTTAAAAAAAAAAAAACTTTCTAATTTTAACCTTTAGCCTTCAGAACAACCAAGAGAGCTGAATCTGTATTACCCTTATTCTACAGGAAAAGTTCAGCATTAAGAAGCAAAGCGTCACATCTGAGGCCATGAAATGAGACTGCTGCACACTAGGAACCCTAACTTCCAGTCTTTTGTTTTCTGCTTGTAGTACGTTAATTTTCTACACACTGTCATGGGTGTATGCAGATAAAACAAAAAGAATCAATCCACGACAGCCCAACCCAATAAGTTATCAATTAGTATAATTAGTTAAAATTAGTATAGGTGAACAAAGTTATAAAATGGATTTAAAGATCTAACATGAACTGGCCACTTCAAAAGACCAACTCTTCTTAAAGTAATTGCCTAAACAACATTATTACTCTTCTACTGCCTAGAAAGAACAAACAATACTATTATCTACTGATAAAATGTTGCTAATGAAGAAAGGTAGAATAATTTATCACTGCATAATTAACACAATGCAGTTAAGCATGCTTTAACGATTCTGTATAACAGTTTCCTATCACTAGAGAATACTTTTGAGTCAGGAAATAATTGTCTAAATAATTTTTGATTAAGTCTTTGATCAAACAGATCAACATTTATAGAAGTGAGATTAATGTAAATGCCCATGCAATGAATGACAACTTCCTTCATTTAATTGCCCATTGGTGGGCTTTTTTCTTTCTTATCCT
>NW_011116274.1:0-815 GCF_000146605.3 Meleagris gallopavo
AAGTGTAGTGTTCCTCTCCTTTATCTATAAGATAGACCGTGACTCTAATGTAATTCTTTCCTGCACTATCTCAATCTCTGCCAAGAGCCAGTCACCACGATTGAGATCCTCCAAAGCTTTGAAGAGATTTCTTTTCCTCTCCATTTTTATTTACCCTCCTTAAAGGCTCTGGCTCTGAGGCAAAGAGAAGAGGAGCTCTCTGATACTGCAAAGGTTGGACGCAGCCAGCACAGTGAACAGGAATCCTCTTTGGTCTATGGAGTGAGCAGTGCCTATGGTATACTCAGGGAATTTTGGCATCACCAGATACAAGGCAAATATGCAGAAACCACCCTACCTAAGAGCTATGCCATATGCATATCTGATCACACAAGTGGTATCGATGTATTTCTAAACATGGGTGCAGAGGCTGCATATTATGATTCAAATGCAGAAGCAGATACAATCAGTGGAAACTCGAGGAATACGTCATTAGGAAGCCAATCAGGTAGATTTTATGCAAACACAATTAGTCCTGCATGACTCAGTAGCTGCTGTTCTTGCTATCACCTTCCTACATTTATTCAGAACCCACTCTTAGTGCAGCTGAGCATGTACCAGATACTGAGACATGCAAATATTGACTCTGTTTATATAAAGTCACTTTTAGGCAAACTGGTTTCTTAAGCCCTGATTATGCATTGGTGGTGTAAAGCCCAGCAAAATCTAAAATATAGAGACAAGTAATGCATTTTGAATTGAAAGATTGCTGAGAGATGACATTGGTATGAGTAAGCATGAGAATGTTTCATTAAAGAGGCTTAGATTTTGCTGAA
>NW_011116275.1:0-726 GCF_000146605.3 Meleagris gallopavo
AGTAAAAAAAAGAAAAAGAAAAGAGTATGCTTCTGGAAAACAAAATGGCAAAAGCCATATGATACAATGGTAAGATACACTGAAAAGTTTCCAAATGTGATACAGAGGCTTCCCCATGCACAGAGACCCATGTCACACCTGAGAGGAGATTTCCTAGCAACTGTCACAGTTTACCACCTCTTGAAAATGCTGGATACTTCAAGAGGGTAAAAATGCAGACACGGAGTGTAGCCCAAAGCTCAAAAATTGATTACTGAATATTTCTTAATGAAATTACTCCAATTTGAAAATCTCTCTGCTACTTTTTCTTACAAAACACAATAGAAAACAAACTAGTACCATTTTAAAATGCCATTTTACCTACAAAAAAAACCACCAACAGTTGTTATCTTTCTTTATATCACAAACTCACTTACGTGAGTTACGACAGGTTCTCAAGGTAAAATAGCACTTAGGGAAAGAACATGACGGTTCTTTTACACAGACAGTAATTTGAGCTAAGCATAGGTAGCTATTGAGAAGAAAATGGGAACAGGGTAATAAATACTTTTCTCAGGTGAATGGTTTCCTATTTTTTTCTCTATTTTATAGATATTGAATGTGGTGATTTCACCATTCAAATTATATTAATACATTAGTACTGGATTAACTTAGAAGAATCAAGTTTAGAACTACTTGGGAATATGATTAACACAAACATTTAAGGGATACCAACTCTCGGTTGCA
>NW_011116276.1:0-799 GCF_000146605.3 Meleagris gallopavo
ATGCTTTCTTTATTACCTACAGATTTATTAAAATATATATTAAAAAATTGAAATTCTCAGGCATCTTCTCTTGTCTGTGAAAATGCCTGCAAGCTATATTCAGTTTGTTTCCCGGTGAGATCCCAGATTCCAGACAAGTCAGTTATCCAGGCTACCTTTGACCTAATTATCTGCTTTAATGTCCTGAGTACATCTTTTTCTAAAGTGCATTTGGTGGGATATGGATTTGTTATCTCCACATACAAAACAGGAGAAAATCAATGTGAACAAAAGTTATTGACCTCCTAATAGCTGATAATAAAAAAAAAAGTCAAAGTACTGACTGTGCGTTCATAATTACTGTCCAAAATGTGGTCAGTGCATAGTGGAAGAGCAGTAGTGGAGGACTGAAAGTTGTTTGTGAATTTTTGAGGCAAATCATTTACTACTATGTGCTATGAAAGCATCTTTGAAGAGCTATGAAAATTTACAGTAGCTAACCTATCCTATCTAAGACTTAATTTTCTGTATTTTAGTCAGATTTTGAATCAAAGAACATAACAGTATTCTTTAGAAATTAATCAAAGTTCATTAAAGTCAATGAAAATGTTCCCAGAAAAGGCAAGGGACTTTTGATCAGAACTATTACATTCAAGTTACTTGCATTACAGTTCTTACCTCAATTCTGTTGAAATGACAGTGTATTTGGGGGAAAAAAAAAAAAACAAGAACAAAACAAACAAACAAAAAAAACAATATTAGGAGCTCTGGGCTAATGCATAGGAATGATTTAATAGATAATAATGAAATAAATGAACCT
>NW_011116277.1:0-690 GCF_000146605.3 Meleagris gallopavo
ACATGACATCAAGATATAATATTGCTGCAACAGGCAATGTTGTCCCCTAAGAAGAGAGTTATAATGACCAAGACACAAATGCATTATAATACGTACTTTCTAGGTTACATGCTCTGGAGTGGTCAGCTATGACAACCCAAAGTGGCCATTCAGACTGAACCCTTCCTTATTACTTGTCTTAAATTTCCATTTCTAGAAAGGGAAACATTTATCTGTGCCTTGCAAAGGTAAGAGAAGCCATTTCTGCTTCACCTTCTCATGGTATCCCATTTCTTCACTTCCCAGTGCCTAAGTGTGGATGCCACTGAAATTCTCGACAGTGGGGATGTTACACATCTAATAGATTTATCACATCTAGCACTTCGTAAGTATAAATATCTCTTTGAAACTTAGGGAGATGCACCAAGAACAACCTTATTTCTTTTCATATTTAACAGCTCACAATATACTTTTCACTATTCTATATTCTTGTATTACAACAAACATTTACATACCTCGTATTACATCAAGTATTTTCAACTTGATTTGTTGAAAATGTGACTGACTGCGTACACTGGAAGTATGAATAATTGAATTTGATAAAAAAAAAATAAAATAGATTAGACTGACCAAAACAGATTAGAACTAAAAAGTGAAGTCTAAAAGTGGTTTGATTCGGGTGAAGAAAATAAAACAATTTCCTAAGCCAAA
>NW_011116278.1:0-676 GCF_000146605.3 Meleagris gallopavo
GCAAGAATTTTCTTAACGAGAGAGAGACAAGTTAAGAATCAAATCACTCAATTGAAGCACTTCATCATCAGCTTTACTGACTGTTTTGATGGTACCTTTTTCTTGGCTTGCTTACTCAAGAGACTAAATCCATATGTAAACAGAATGCAATAGCCAATACTGGGGAGGTAGATGACTCTCTCTGCAACAACAAATCCTACACGGAAGAACAGGTTGCTTGCAGGAAGAAAAGGGATAATAAGAAATCCAAGTCCCAGTGTAAGAATTCTGCAAACAAGAAACAAGATTATCAAATTAGCCACAAAGCTTAATAAAAGTACCTTTTTCATTTAACATACGATATTTATTTTAAAAAACGTAGGAAAAAAGTGCAAATGGAGCAGGGCATTCAAAAGCAGCATTTAGGAACTACATAAAAAAGTCAGAGTGAAGTGTCAAAATCTTATTGAAGCCTAATCTATTATTCACTTTTAAAACCCTAGCTATAATTACCAGAAAAGCAAACTTCGTGCTTCAAAACTGGAAAATAATCCCATTAAGTATTAATTATGTAATATCTATTTAAAATATACAGGTAAGAGAACTAATGATGAAAGCTACCTGTCTAGTTTTGGAATTAATTAGACTGTAAAAAAAGGGAAAAATACACAGGTCACTTAAAGAAATAACTTAGATA
>NW_011116279.1:0-712 GCF_000146605.3 Meleagris gallopavo
ACTTTGTTCTGCTGCGGGGACGTTCCTGGTGAGCAAAGAATGGTCCCTTCGAGTTGGCTTGGGAAGGGATGGTGCTCTCTTACCAGGTGGGCTTTGTGCTTTGTTTTGAGCTGATTCTTCAAAAATGCGTGTTGAAAGATCACCTTCCTTCTGACTTGTGAAAGACACAAAGGTTTTGGGGGGAATTCTTCAGCTCTTGGTTACCCAATTTGAACTCTGGGTGGTTGGCTGGTTTGTATCCAGGATTCTTAATGAAATAGGGGCAACTGAACCCAGGTTAGTGGTGTTCCCAGCAGTGCCCATCGGGCAGCAGACCACAGCCGTCACTTTTTGATGCTAGGTGTTAGTCAGCTGCAGCTTCCATTTCGAGAAGGGATGCTCTCCTGATGGTCCCAGTCAGCAGAGGAGTGGGACTGGGTAGCTTTGTTGGCTGTAGGGTAAGGTAAGGGTGGCTGCTGTTGGGTCTGCCTGCCGCTCAGAGAGCTGTGGGCAGAGGGGATGGCTCCTCCTCTGGGAGGTAATGGCTGCTGGAACGGAGCTGGAGGCAGGGCTGCAGGGCAGGCAGTGATGCTGCTGAGCCAGTCTGACTGCTGCTGCCGCCCCTGGAGCTCCTGCAGCTCCTGCAGCACAGTCATCCTGATGGGCAGCAGCAGGATCTGTCACTGAGCGCTGTCATTGTGACCCTGCAGCTGGCAAAGAGAAATCGTAACTG
>NW_011116280.1:0-635 GCF_000146605.3 Meleagris gallopavo
GCATGCCCTTAGAAATGGCTTTAAGGGCTAAATTTGTCCATTTTGCAAAAGTCTGAAATTTCTTTGCTCTGAATTTCTTGAAAGTTATCCTTCTGAGCACTAGCAATACCTTTCATCTCAGTGTAAATAATGAGCTTTCTTCAGTCTTCTGGAAATGAAAATAAGGGATAATAATAACAGATACCAAAGATTTGAAAGATAAATCAGCTGATCAGCTAGGAAAACTCCAGAACTCTGTGAGGATCTTTGCAGCCTGTGTTAAGGCATCTGTGGCAGGATATTTCCAGACAAGATTTTCAGGTGCCTATCAGTGACCAGACAAGCGCTTTCCTTACATCGCCTTCCATCTGGTGCCTGAAGATTTTGTCTGAAGAGAAACTAGATGGCATACAACAAGATGACTGTGCACTGGAGGAAAGGAACACTTGGCTCATACTCAGATGAATCTGGGCAGAACTGTAAATAAAATGGCAAATACCATAGCAAACAAAACTCTAGCAAAAATGTTGATAAAATATGGGACAGAATAATGGTTGTGTTGAATGCAATCCAAACCTTTTCATGTCAGCACGGCCAAGCTTTGTTCCACTGCTGTCATGACCCTCCTGTAGTCCCTTCTCTGGAGGGGCTTTTAA
>NW_011116281.1:0-625 GCF_000146605.3 Meleagris gallopavo
AATTTTTCTCTGTTCTGTAGCTCTTCCTTGGTCATCTTTTACTTGGCTGCGGTGTTTAGAACTATTACAAAAAAATATAGATAAGTTTTTGTTTCATTTTGTAAGTAAAATCTAAGTTGAAATAGGCAAAATTATCTCAGAGGAGTTCTTATAAGAAAATGACCCCTTCATTGATTGTGTTTCAGAATTTATCTTTCATTTCTTGTACTCTTTCCAGCAGACCTGTTGTGATAGTTGACTTTTTAGTTACCGATTTAGTTACCAATTTAATTGTTTTTCCACGAAGGTAAGGGTTTGTCAAATCCGAAGTGTGTAACTCTTCTTTAGAGGGAACCATGGTGGAGAAAGACTGAAGTGTTTGCAAACTAGCAGTATAGGTGTCTGAAGGAGGCAAATTGTGCGTATTCTGACAGAGTGGCAGCTGTCAAAGTGCAAAAGTCAGAAGATATGAAAATCCTCTTAGAAAACTCATATTTACGCAAGCACAAATTTAGTAGACCCATAGTCTACAGTGTGTTTAAGGAAGATGAAGTAGAACAGAAATTGCTGCAGAGTGTTTTTGGTTCTTCTGAGTGATTACAGCTCTTGGTTATTTTTTGTTGGTTTTCTTTTTTTTTTTTTTCCC
>NW_011116282.1:0-611 GCF_000146605.3 Meleagris gallopavo
ACTGTTCTTGAAAGCAAAGGCAACTTGATCAGGTGGTTGAGCCCTAAATAACAGAGACTAGAATAGAGTCCAGTCCCCTTGATTTCTGAGCCTCTCCTTGTATTTGTTAAACTTAACTCAGATTCATAGAATTTAAGGTAATATTTATTTGCATAAGTTTAAGATTTCAAGGAGTAACAAGTTTCATTCAAACTCTAAGTACAGTAAACAAACATTTTCTTATTCTTTATATTATTCCTTTAGAAACTGAGATCTAGGCCTTCATCCACCTTTGCATATATGTTTGGACTTTAAAGAAAAATAAACATCTGAAACGCAGAGCAATTGAGCCTTGTAGACATAAGCCACTGGAAGAGACGCTGTACATGTTGCAAGGTGATATGTGAAAAGGAGTAGCTGGAAAGGCTAACTAGTAAACTAAACTGGAGAGCAATCATGAATAAAAATTGCTCTTTCCATGCTATTAGCAGTCTTTTGGGTAAACAGAAGACAAATGAATTAAATCTTCTACAGGACTGACAATAATTCTGGAGGAGAACATAGTTCCTGCTAGCCTGGAAGCTTATATATCCATTAACAAGGAGAACTGGGAGAAGGGATATAAAAACTCA
>NW_011116283.1:0-1353 GCF_000146605.3 Meleagris gallopavo
CTGGAGCTGAAGCGGATGTCGGTCAGCAAGGATCACCGTGGCCGTGGCGTCTCCAAGGCGCTGTGCGGGGAGGTGCTGCGCTTCGCCCGGGCGCAGGGATACAAAGCTGTCGTGCTGTACACCTCCACGGTGCAGCTGGTGGCCCAGCGGCTGTATGAGAAGCAGGGCTTCAGGAAGGTGGCCGAAACCAGCCCGTCTCTGTTCTCCAGCCTCATCTGCTTCTATCTCATCCATTACCGCCTCGAGCTGCCTGGCTGCCACTAGGGCCTCCCCTGTTCCTGTAGCACCGAGTAATAAACAGAGACTGTGGGAAGGGAGTGATGAGTGTGCCGTGGATGTGCACACGTGTGTCGTGGCTGTGTCCGTGTGTGGCTTCGTGTCTCCACGTGGCTCATGCCCACGCAGTGAGCTCGGCCCAGCATGGCTCCTCCGCAGTCCAGAGTGGGGTCACTGCACTGCAGCCGCGCACAGTTCGGTGCTGGGGGGCTTTGGGGGCCTGCCGGACCTCGTGCTGTGCCCCCACCGGCACTGCTGTGCTGTGTCAGTGCAGTGTGGGCAGGGGGAGGCGGTTGGTGTGCGGGGCAGGAGGACGAGGAGCAGCGGCTGGAGGTGGATGTGCAGCACCTCACCAACATCCTCGGGGCCATCAGGCAGGGGCTGCACCCCACTTGGATGCGGGGCAGTGGGTCGGGAAGCTAGAGGGAGTCAGACTGGTTTGAAAATGGCACCGTCGTCTGCCTGCAGAATGAGGTGCTGGGCTGTGCCCCATGGGATCCTCATCCCATGTGGCTGAGCTGTGTGCACGGTGCCCCATGGGGATCCGCATCCTGTTTAGATGAGCCATGCTGGTGAACCCCTATGGGGACATGGGGACCCCTGTGCCGTGAGGCTGAGCTGTGTGGACCGAGACCCACGGGGATCCTCATCCCATGTGGGTGAGCCATATGGACATCCCATGGGATCCTCATCTCATGCAGCCAAGCCATGTGGATGATGCCCCACGAGGACCCTCACACCACGTGGCTGAGCCATGCAGGTGAACCCCTATGGGGACACAGGGACCCTCGTGCTGCGTGGTGCCAGGCTGGGGACGTGACCCCACCCCCATCCCCATCCCCGCTGCTCCTCAGCACCGGGAGGGGGCTCAGCCTCCCTGGGGGGCCCGAAAACCCAACGCCCCCCAGCTGAGTGGGGACCCACACAGGGACCCCTGGCCGAGTCCCGTCGCCGTGCGGATTTGCGCCTGCCCCCCTTAACGCTGCAATAATTAAAGAGCATCGGAGCGCTGCCCGCGGGGTCAGTGCCTGCCTACCCCCCTCCCTACCCCGCCTTCCCCGCCGCTCCTTCGGCAGT
>NW_011116284.1:0-1270 GCF_000146605.3 Meleagris gallopavo
TTTTTTTGTTTTTTTTTTTTCAGTCTGTAGTTTTTAAATGGAGAATGCTGACAATTTGAGAAGGAAAAATGTAATTTTCTATGAAGAAAAAGGATTTCCTCAGTATATTTTGCAAACATGCAATTCCTTTCCTCAAAGCCAGTGAAGGCCATGGAGCAGATCATATTTGATTCCACTAGAAGACACATCTAGAACAACCAGGGGATCAGGTCTGTCATCATGGTTATATGAAAAGTATGTTCTGACTGATTAACCCAGCCTCTTTTTATGACCCACTTGGTGGTCAAGAGAAAGACTGTGGATTTATTTACTTGGATTTTAACAAAGCATTTAAAGTTTCCAACAGAATTTTCTTGGAGAACCTTGCTGCTCATGGCTTGGATGGACATACAGTTTGCATTATTAAAAACTGTCTGGATGGCCATATCCATTGTCTTTTCAAATCATTAAATACAACTGGCCAGTCATGGCAAATGGTATTCTCTGGGGCTCAGTGTTGGAGTCAGTTAGCATTTTTATCAGTGATCTTTATGAGGGGACTGAGTGTACACTCAGTAAGTTTGCAAGTGACACCAAATTGGGCAGAAGAGTTGATCTGTTTGAAGGATCTATAGAGGAATCTGGATAGGCTAGATTGATACAATGTGTCTAAATACATGGCACTGGTAAGGGTAAATGGTTGGTACTGCACTAGGGGCGTGACAACCCTGTTGAGTATTACAGGCTTGAGAAAGAGTAGCTGGAGAGTTGCACACAATAAAAGGACTTGAAGGTGCTGATTAACAACCAGCTGAACATGACTTGGCCCAGATGGCCAAGAAGGCCAATGGCATTCTGGTTTGTATCAGAAACAGTGTAGCCAGCAGGACTAGGGAGGTGATCTTCCCCTTGTGCTTGGCACTGGTAAGGTCACATCTCAAGTACTGCGCTCAGTTTTAAGCTCCTCACTACAAGAAAGACATTGAAGTGCTGAAATTTGTTCAGAGAAGAGTACTGATGCTGGCAAAGGGAGTGGAAAACAAGAGTTATGAGAAAAAAACTGAAGGAACTAGAGTTGAATAATATAGAGAAAAGGAGGCTGAGGAGAGACATCATTGCTCTCTACAACTACCCAAAAGGAAGTTACACATAGGGTTATGTCAGTCTCTTTTCTTTCTTCCAGTTGTATCATTGGAAGTTTATTTTGAATAGGAGGAAGAATTTCTTCACAGAAAGTGTGGCTAGACATTAGAACAGAAAGCTCAGGGAAGTGATGGAGTCACCATCCCTG
>NW_011116285.1:0-661 GCF_000146605.3 Meleagris gallopavo
GGAACAAAACAGAAAAATGTAGCACCAGTATAATCAATCCAGTCTTTGCCTTTTGACCAACTGGTTCATTTTTTCAAATGTAATAGTCCTGTACTATGCTAGCAAAACTAGTTATTTTAAAAAAATCAAGTCCCTATATGACACAGCATAATGCTCTTCTTCTGTGCTGTTTAGGAAAGAAACAAACATTGTATCCTGGATGATTTGTAGCAACTTCTGTTGAAAAGCTTGCAAATAATGATAAAGCTCTTACCATTCCCAATGCAGAAATTTTTTAAACATTCACCATTAAATCATTCAGCTTTTCATTTTGTTTTATGACAGCTCTATAGATTTTCCTAAGGACAGGAAAAAAGTTCTAATCATACACCCATGAACAATGCTACAGCAAACAAAATGGCTTAATTTGAAATTTCAGATGTACAAAGGTTTGTTTGTTTGTTTTTGTGGTCTAATTTTATTTGCTCTGTATGGATAAGAATGAAGAAGAAAGACAATTATAAGTACTGTGAAAAAAATAACCATAACTCAGTGTATCTGCTTCAGTGCTGGTGGCCTTATGCAATGAAAATACACTTTATTAATTTCTTCTACAAAATCAATGAGTTAATTAACCAGAGAACTTTAAAATAATTGGCAGGATTTAAGTAATGACTGCAAG
>NW_011116286.1:0-1009 GCF_000146605.3 Meleagris gallopavo
TAAAAACAGAGAGATAAGGCACACATTCTTGTTGTCTTTAATGTGGGCATCCTCAATTCATTGACATACACCAGCCGCGTAGAGGGAATCAGTTACAACATTTAGAGGTTCATTTGACCACGCAGTAAAGGTCCATAAAATTGCTTTTAGTTCCATAGTTTGTAAGCTGTCTCGCGGCTCCGTTGGCACAAACTGATGCTTCCAGCTATTGTCCCACCACACACAGACAGCTTTGTGGCTCTGGCATCCAGCGTCAGTATATACTGTGTGACCATTCACCGGTCATTTTGAATACCGAGGTATTTCAATCCAGTCCGTTTTTTCCAGGAACTGCGCTATTCTCTGATCTGAGCGTTCTGTATGCAGATGGCCAGGATACCCTTCTAAAGCCAACTGTAAGGAGAGGGAGTTACGGTACACCCACTCTGCCCACAGTGAGGTAAAGGGTAAACTAATATCATCAAGATCTTGCCCTGCTATGCAGTGAACTCTCTCTCTCTGCCCATACAAATCAGTTCAGCTACTATATCGATACGAGTCATCAAGGACGACCGAGGCTGAGCAGGGGGAAACAGCCATTCCAGCAAAAAAAACAGAGAAGGAGAAGTAAAGGATTGTTTATTAGGCCTGTTTTGAGAAGTGTGCCTTTCTTTCTATTGACAAATGACTGCGAAAGCATGCTTCTCCTGGACATACACAACAAGGGAAATGTAGTGAAGTAAGGATTGACGATGGCTAACTGCAGATTGAATTTGGGCAGTAATCAGAATTAGAGCCTGCTTAGCCTCAGGCGTCAGTAGGATCGCATCATTAGCATATTTTCCCCTTAACAACTGCAACAAAGGTTCCAATTGAGCGTTAGAAATGCCAACCATTGGCCATAGCCATTGTAAGTGACCTAAAAGAGTTTGTAAATCAGTGAGTGTGGCAACGTCAATTTTCAATTCTACAGTCTGAGGGTATATCATAGCATCTGACAGTCTCCAACCCAGATATAACATAGGAAAGG
>NW_011116287.1:0-577 GCF_000146605.3 Meleagris gallopavo
AGCAGAAAAGAAGCTTTCATCAAATACTCTAGTAAACCTTACAGGTATTCCACAAAATCCATACAGCAATAAAACAAAGGCTGTTTTTTTGTATATAGAAATGTTACTATTTTGAGGTTAATAAAGAAAATAGCTTAAAAAATGGTACTAGGATACAGAACCACATACTGTATAAACGAGAACCCCCCAGTATAAATGAGGAGCAACCTTCACTGATGAGAGAAAATAGCTTAAGTGTTCATAAGTGTTACAGTATGGTAAACACGTATTATGGTAATGGCTAAGTATGTTGCTCTTCCCACAGACAAAATGTAGGTGACTGATGGTGTCCTATTGTGCTTTGGAGCCAATGATACAGGTAAGGAAGAGAAGTCCTCCGATGTCTATCTCAGCAAATGGAGCAATCAGATACTGTCTTCCTGACTGTCATAGGAAGCATACCCTAGCTTCCTGAAACAATTTCTCGTAATCAAAAATTGATTGATTTCCTTCAGCTACCGCAGTAACATTAGAACAGAAATATAATAGAATGAGTACAAGAAGGAGCCACCCTGAGACACTGCCACTCACCTACTGA
>NW_011116288.1:0-822 GCF_000146605.3 Meleagris gallopavo
TCTCTGCCTGCGCTTCTCTGCCTGCGCTTCTCGCCTGCGCTTCTCTGCCTGCGCTTCTCATCTCAGCGTTGTGGTAAGGCCGATCCACCATCAATTTCACATTCTCTCTCCTTATAAAATTCTGTTGATACCATATTTAGTAAATTACTTGTTTACCTCAGATTGTTGCCACTGTTTTCAATTATTTCGGGGTCCCTTATTTTCTTTCTTTTTCCGGGGGCGCGGATCCGCGGATCCCTCCGCCCTTCTAGTCACGGAACCGGGCCGAACCAGCCCGTAAACCGTTGACAAGCAATTCCAGGAGGGCTCTTGACTGTTTGGATTTTATAATATGATTTGTCTTTTGCAGATCTCTGTGTCCCACTGGCATGAATCTCAGGGACCAAATCTGTGGCAAGCTTTGGACTGGTAAACATCTGCAATAGACTCACCACTTGTGCTATGCTGCAGGCTCTGCCAGGCACTGCTCTGTAGCCCCATAGCTGTTAAAGCTCCACAAAAAGGCAGTGGCTGGAGACTCTTGCATTAAAGTTATTTTTGGTCTGTTGCTGTCTCTTTGAACTTTCCAATATCAAATGATGGCACTACATTTTTAAGAGCCTTTACTGTGGAATAGCTATGTTGTTTTGGACTTGCTTGGCATGTAAGGAGGCTTTTTTCTTCCCAAACCCCTCCCTCTAAATCCTGAGAAATCTTATGCTGTGCTGTACAGAGCATATTTTACTATCTTAAAGGTCTGTAGAAGTGTAAAAAATATATAACCTCAGAGCTACTGAGTATCCACCAGGGAAATGTTCACCTTCCCCTATGTGTGACAGGGAA
>NW_011116289.1:0-558 GCF_000146605.3 Meleagris gallopavo
GCGCTGCCCCGGGCCGGCCCTGGGAAGAGAGGGGATGGCAGCACGCTTCTGGTCGTGTCTCTTCCAGCAAAAGCATAATTCACGTAATCTCTCAGTGAACGGATCGCGATATGATTTCAAACAAGGAGTCAGCGTATTCAGTATTAATGTTCTTGTTATCAAAGCCAAATGTGCCACAGGATTCAGCATTAAACTGTTCCTTAAGATTGCTGCTGTCGGGGATTTGTGTTTAAAATGCGGTGTTTTGTGGAAGCTGCAGAATTATTCTCTGCTCTCGCTGTTGTAGGCGTCCCTTTCCCTTGCTCCGTGAACATTTTCAAGGCAGGTGCAGATGAAGAGAAGGCAGAAACAGCTCGGTTGGTAAGTTTCTTTAAGATAAACTGGTGATGCTCTGGGTAATGATAGTCGTTCTTTTAAATTTAATTTACTCCCAGTTTGTGGTGATGTAGAGCTTCATCTGTCTTTTGTTGTTGCAGAAGGTAGAAGTGTTTTGTGTATATCAGTAGTGCTCTTCTGTGTCTCAGCTTTGGAGATTCACAAGAACCTCCTAAGACTTCC
>NW_011116290.1:0-980 GCF_000146605.3 Meleagris gallopavo
GTCCATCCGTCCATCCATCCATCCCATCCATCCATCCATCCATCCATCCATCCATCCCTAGCTCCAGCCACCAGCCTTAAATAAACTGGCAAGGAAGGGGGGCACTGGGGCCCTGTTTTGGAGCCCAGCAGGGGCAGCTTCCTCCCGGGCAGGGTGTCCGGGTGCGGAAATCGATGCAGGGCGTCCTGCCAGCGGAGACGGGAACTGTGGACTTTCTATCCGGCTTTTGGAGATTTCCCTTTCCCTTGGAGGAGGGAAATGTTCAGTTGAGGAGTCTCTGGGGGGAAATGCAGGGACACTTCAGAAAAACAAGGCCGGAGAGGGGGAAGGGGCAGCAGGCTCGGACCAACCGTCGGAAGGAGATAAGGAAGGTGTTGCCTTCCTGCAGCAGTGCTGGGGGAAAGGCAGTGTAGGAAAGATGAGGAGGGAAGATAGAGGGGGATGGAGGGACACACAGTGAGGGGGATGGGAGCTCCTGCTGGATCCCTGTGCAGCCAGGAGCGTTCTTTGGAAGTGTCAGGGAGTGGAGTGGATTTGGGTCAGATGCACCCCAAAATGTGATGCTTTCACTTGCTGCAGCCCACTCCTGCAGTGGAGGTGCTGGCATGGGGGGCTGGTTGACCCCAAGTCATGTATGGTGTGGATGAGGCTTTGGCAAAAAGGTTATTCCGCATGGGGTTGAGCCAAATGTGTGCACAGGCTGCAGCGGTGAGATAGGGCTGATGGATTAAGCAGTAGGGGTGGGAGGGGATGGGGACAGCAGCCCCAGGAGCCTCTCAGTTCATTCCAACTGGGAGGCTCAGTCCCACGTCCCGCCGGGGGTGCAAAAATAATCTCACAGCGCGCTAAGCTGGCCGATGTCCCCAGGTGTCCTGGTTTGCCTTTGAAGTCACCTCCTTGTTGACGCTTTCACGCTTTCCTCCCCAAAGCAAATGGTGGAACAGAGGGGATTCTGCTTTGCCTGCAGCCCCAGGTGGGGG
>NW_011116291.1:0-2506 GCF_000146605.3 Meleagris gallopavo
TGATTTTAGTTATCAGTACTCCACATCATAACATCATGTAGTGCACTGGGAGTTAAAGAGTCAATGGTCCAGTTCCATGGATTGTCAATATTTCTTGGTATACTTATCACCAAAGAGAAGACGAACTATACACTCCAGAGGACTTTTCATTTCCGTTTTCCATTCAGAGGGAAGATAAAACTTCACAAATCCTTTTTCCTTTCTGCTTGTCTCAGCAGTGTGTGCTCCCTACGTGTCTCACCTTCAGCATTAGAATAAGGCCTTCAATTTTTGGACAATCTCTCCCTCATTTTACTTGATTTATTAGTTTCAATTCCAATCTTACTGTATTACATTGTTTTATCTTACATTCTGATAATGTATTTAGTAAATTGACTTTCCTCCTCAGATTGTTGCTGTCTCATTTTCAGCACCATCTCCCTACCCTTTCCTCTTTTCCCCTTCCCCTTTCTCTGATGCATGGGTCCGTGCGTCCCCCCACCCCATTAGTAGATTTAGTTAGATATAAGAAAAAATATTTTACAGTATGAGTAAGAGTAAGAGTACAGTACGGAGGCACTGGAACAAGATGTCCAGTGATGTGGTTGATACTCTGCTCCTGGAATCCTTCAAAAAAGGCTGGATAAAACCCTGGGCAACTTGATCTGGTTGTGGATATCCTTGTTCATTGCAGAGGAGTTGGACTAGATGGCCTTCAGAGGTCCCTTCCAACTCTAAGGATTCTATGATTCAGTGATTCTATGTTTCTAAAAATGTTGCATTTATGAAAAAAATATTCATATAGTTATCAGAAAGGGAATCCAAGATTCCTGTTGCTTGAAATTTTATTAGTTTATTTTTTGTTAGAGAACACCAAAAGCTGTACATGATGTGAGTTACATTAGAAGTAGAATGAAAAGATGTATCAAGAATGAACCTTGTTATTCAGATGAATCCCAGCCTTGGAATTTTTGTATTTATGTATTTGTGTTCAAATGAGGTGTAGATGTGTTGGTTTTTTTGTTTTGTTTTGTTTCGTTTTATACTACATATGTAAGGTACAAGACTAAGCAACTATATCACTACTTAAGCAATGCTTGATTTCTTCTGGTGGGACTCTAATACAATCAATGGTGAGGTTCAGAGAAGTTATATGGACTTCACTTGTGCTGCCATTTTATTTTTCACTATCAATTATTTCTTAAAAGTTGATCTGACATTTCAACTTTTGGGAGAGAGAAAAAATTAGTAGCTGTGGTAGAGAAGAAACACAATAAAATATTGGTTGCATACATATGAATTAATGTCAGAATTAAAGTGCAATTTATTTAGAGTGATTTATTCTGCCTACTAAAAGGTTATGAGTAAGATTGAAAGATATAAAATATACATATTTTCTAAAGTTATAAAAATTAGCACAGTAATCAACTTTAGAAAATGTCTTCATCTGTATAAATATTTTTCTATATCTGCAAAATGAAATACATAATTTAATATCATGATTTTAGTTTATTGATTTGGAGGTTTTTGCTTTCTATAGTAGAAGCAAAAATTTTGAAAGACCCAGTAGCCCATCTATGAAGTATTTAGTACATTTCAACTTACCATAAATATTCAGAATGTGTAAATGATGTAAGAAGTAAAAGAATACAGTAATAACTGTACAAACACCAATTAATGGAAGATTTTTTGTAACATACAATTAGATTACTTGAAAATGACAATAGGTGTTTTATTCCTCAAAGGCAGATTACTGCAACAGTTCAAAATGAATATCACTTAAATAAAGATATGTCAGTCCTGGCTATGCATAGAAGTAACTGATCTCTTGCAGACCTTATTTCATTAACTTTTGACTTTAAAAGGAGACAGAGATGCAAGTGGAAAAAAAAAATTTTATAACATTTTTATCACTAATCTTTTCATAGATTTCTAGACAAGCAGGGACAACTGACTTCATTCAGATAACTCTTTTATTTGGAATAAAATGGCTGGGGTGAAGGCTAATTGTGTTTTGCATCTGCCACCTAATAAAATTTTGTATCCTTAGGGGTTTTCATATGACCAAGATTCATCATTTCTCATTGCCTTTAATTCTGAATCCCTGGAAGCCTGTGTAAAAGCTGACAGAATGACCTAGGTTTATCTGATAAATCCCTTAAGGAGTGAAGGGGGCATTTTGTTTTAGTCAATCAATTTAAAACTGGCTTATTTTTTAAAGATCATGGTGGGAGGTTTTAGGATTAACTGATTTTATTACAGAAGCCACCTTGAGCAGTGAGAGAAATATTGTAACTCTTATAATCGGGGAACAAAATTAGGTCAAGGGGAAATTGAATTATACAATAGAATATTCAGCAAAGCCTTATGGAACAGAAGCTCAATAATGATACATTCAGTTCTTGTGCACAAGATTTTGGTACTTTGTTACATGCATCAAAATAATACATTTAGCCTTAACTTATATTATGATCATTTTTAGAGCAGATTTTGAAATACTACATGAAAAGATTCTATTTTTTTTTTT
>NW_011116292.1:0-562 GCF_000146605.3 Meleagris gallopavo
ACACTTAAAATGACCATAGGCATCATTACTTTATTACACTGAGTTAAAGACATTAAAATATGAAAACTGAAGTGGAAACTGGTAGTCTTGGCACAACTGACGAAGCATTCTGTGTGGCACATGCATACTTAAATAGTTATTTACTACTTCAGAGCAGATTTGTCAAGCTAATTGATGAATAGTTGCTATTGGTTTAATTCCCAAGAGTCCCTGTGTCAAGTTACTGTTTTGTTTCTCTATTTTATATTCTGTGAGCATGTGAGCACATACCTATGACAGTTGTTAGACTAATTCTCAAAAGCATTCCCAGAGTGGTATTGTAAGTAAAATCAACTGATCACCGAAACACACCTCAGGAGGTGTGATGAGAACCTTTATCTGAGACAATGAGCAATCGGCCAAAATTGTTCTCACAAATATTTCTGCTTCTTGCTTCTTGTTTTTAACTTCTGGGGCAAATCTGGGCTAATAAATATCTTCACAGAATCACAGAATCACAGAATTGTAGGGGTTGGAAGGGACCTCTAGAGATCATCGAGACCAACCCCCTGCCAAGCAGGTT
>NW_011116293.1:0-1085 GCF_000146605.3 Meleagris gallopavo
ATCCAGCTCAGCACATCCTGGGATGGGTTCCGTCAGCGGTGGGTGAGGTTCCGTGTACCTGAGAGTGGGTGGCAGCAGGAAAATCCCTGACGCTGTCGATCTCACCAGCTTCAGGAGCACCAGCACCACCACCAGCACCAGATTCTTTCGCGCAGTAGTAGGTGGCGCTGTCCTCAGCCTTGAGGCTGTTCAGCTGCAGCCTCAGTGTGCTCTACCCATTGTCCCTCGAGATGGTGGCACGGCCCTTCACCGCCGACGCGTAGCTTGTGTAACTACCATCATCATCAATAGCTGCGACTGACTCCAGCCCCTTGCCGGGTGCCTGTCGCACCCAGAGCATCTCAAAACTGCTGAAGGTGAATCCGGAGGCCTTGCAGACAAGGGTGAGGCTTCCTCCGGGCGTCTGGAGGCCACCCCCGGACTCGTCCAACGTCACGGCCACCATCAGCCCTGTGGGGAAGGACAGACAGCGCTGACAGAGCCGCCGACACATGGCCTCGAGCAGCCAGGCCACCCTGAGACCACACTGAGACCCACTGAGGTGTCATAGAGACCCATGGAGATGCCACTGAAACCCCACTGAGGCCCTGCAGAGACCCCGTAGGTCTCTCATACAGACCTCATGGAGACTCCGCTGAGATGTCACAGAGAACGCATTGAGTCCCCTTAGAGACATCATTGAGACCCTGTAGAGACCCCATAGGGATCCTAATGAGATCTGATGGAAACCTCCTTCAGTCCCCATGGGGAGTCCATGGAGGCATCATAGAGACCTTGTAGGGTCCCCACAGAGTCCCACAGAGTTGAGGCCCAGAGGAGGCCTCAACCTCGTCTGCAAGGCCTCCGGATTCACCTTCAGCAGTTTTGGCATGAATTGGGTGCGACAGGCACCCGGCAAGGGGCTGGAATACGTTGGCTGTATTAACAGTGGTGGTAGCACATACTACGCATCGGCGGTGAAGGGCCGTGCCACCATCTCGAGGGACAACGGGCAGAGCACAGTGAAGCTGCAGCTGAACAGCCTCAAGGCTGAGGACAGCGCCACCTACTACTGCGCGAAAAGTGCTGGTAGTTGTAGTTATGGT
>NW_011116294.1:0-605 GCF_000146605.3 Meleagris gallopavo
GTGTTCTGAAAAAAAGTCAGTACTTGCACTTGTTAAGTGTGGATACAGAAGCTTTTTAAAGAGCCACTAAGTCTTCAATGCTCTGAGCTTGAGGATAGTCAGAGCTATTTGCATCTCCTCATAAACATCTTGTGCTCCATTTGCTCGAAAAGACACAAGTTGAGCCTGGCTTAAAACCTGCAGATTCCTATCCCTATCCTTCCAAAAATTTGGTCTTGGTATGTGAAAATCTTTTCTACCACAAGCAGCAGCAGCAGGCTAGATCCATGGAACTTTTCAAGAACTGATAAAATGAAGCCTCATAATCCTGATCAGCCTCAGCACAAGCAGTAGGGCTCAAGGCCTCCTGAAACCCCTCCTATTGTCAGCTACTGCACATGTATACACATACACACTGAACCATTATTTTATGATTGCATCACAGACAGATATTTGTCAAGGGACAAGCTAGTACTGTTTTATAAATGCAAGACAGCACCAAAACAAACAAACAAAAAAGCAAAACAAACAAACAAACAACACGAAAGATCACCATTCATTGAATTCAGTGTATTCACTTCTTCTTAGCTGCAGTCACAAAATTAAGCACCTTTATGAAATCAGAG
>NW_011116295.1:0-614 GCF_000146605.3 Meleagris gallopavo
CCACACCTTTGGATTTATTTCTTTTTCATCATCAGCTGTTAACAAATTAATTGACACCTTTATACCTGTTCCACAAGTTTTCAACTGCAATCCTAATTTAACTATTAAATCTCTCCCCAATGAATTGGTCCCTGCTTCTGACGCATATAACTAGTGCCCTGTGACTATTTCATCTTGTCATTTTAATTCAGTAGTCTCAAAAAGTGAAACTGTCATTCCTGATCCCTCTACTCCTGTTATTCTTAAGGTATTCCCTGTTAAATTAAGTCCCAATATTTTATAAGCTAAAGATGACCAAGAATTGATCAAACTGTTCTGCTAATCCAATAGGATCTTTCATTAATGATTTCATTTCCCTTTTAAAATTTTTCACCTCTCCACTCGTAAGTGGGGAGTTTACATATCCTATATCTCCTGATAACATTGGAACTTCACTAGAAGGATGCATAGAAGTGTTAGTGAGGTTAATGGAGTTAGATTTAGAAAAAGGAGAATTTATAATATCCCTTTTGCATTGTCCCAATTCTTTCTCAAGCTGGCAGAACTTTTTCTTTTCAGCAGCAGCGCTAGTCGCAGAGCTCAGTTCAGGCGGGCTGTTAAGAGGCTGATCCGAG
>NW_011116295.1:634-3901 GCF_000146605.3 Meleagris gallopavo
TTCCATAGAGGAAAGTGTGTGAGTTTAATCCTAGGGAAAGGTACAGGAGTAAACAGCTTAAAGGATCCCATCTGGGGTTTCTCTGTTCTTCCTTATCTACAGAATTTGGTCTAGCCATGATTAACTGCTGTACTCCCTAAATCCAACAAGCAGTATATGCAGACTCCTCCAATGCAAAACAAAACAAAACAATAAAATAATAAAAATAAAGGAGTTTTACTGTTTACATGCACGCTTGAAGCCTGACAGATGCGATCCTCGTCAGACATGCATTTTGGACAAAAAAAACGATTCCCCTACAGTTGGCTCTTTAGGCCATCCAATAACACAATACCTAATCATTTTCTGTTTATCCTTATCCCTGGTTTTCGAAATTCTCCTCCAATTTTTCAACATATCTCCTAAAGGACTTATAGCAGGCACTGCTCCAGGGGCCCTCTCTCTGTCCCCCATCTTGGAACTCCTATTCCCCATTTCTCTCAGCAACCTATGGTCGTGCTACTGCAGGAACTGCTCTTCTGCAGCGTCGCACACACCAATTCTCGGTTGTAGAGAATGAGCTGTGCCATCAAGCAACCCTTTTGCAAGACGCTCACATACAACATAAGAGTCCCAGACCTCGACCTCCAAGGCAATACTTAATCACACATGATTGTTCTTACCTTGGTCTGTGCACAGAGTTGCCAGGAATTATCAGGTCAAGCACACAAAACTGCAGTGCCTGCTGTTCATCCCTATCCTCCAGCTGTTCATAGATCTTGCCTCTTAAAAACATCCTCGGATCCGCAGCCAGCTCCACGATGAACCACCACTGCCAACCCATAGGACCACAGAAAAATGAGCAGGGTGCACCATCCTGTGCTGTAGAAGCAGAGGTTCACCGCAGGCTATGTTGGTATCCTGGGTTTCAGCACCAAATTGTGAGAAACACGCTCAAGAGCAAAAATTTCTAGTCAGGCAAAGATCTCTGTGAAGAGCAATTGGTGCACACCCCCTACTGACAAGGGAGAAATTGCACAACTAGTCAGTGAAATCCATTCCGTTATATACCCTGGGTCCGACACAGGTAAAGCCTCTCCTGGCATTCATTGGTTGAGAATCTCAGGCTCACATTCTTACGACGCTATTGCTACGGTTACACTTCCATAGCTACATTACACTTCTATAGCTACAGTTACACTTCCATACAATGTCTGTTACCAACCCATTGTCTTTGGGTATGTTCTGGACTTTTTCTAGCGATAGGAGGACAATATTTTCACTCATTCTGTCTCTCCTTTACCCTAGTGCCTGTGCCATTTCTACCTAGGTTGGAACGCCCCAGTCTCAACTTTACTCTGTTCTGGAGTTTTCTTTGTAAAAGGCTACTTATCCTATGCTATATACAGAAAATAATGGAAATTTCCACTACAAAAACACAATCTACCTCCCACAGTTGAGAAGTGGAGGACTGGCCAAGCTCAGAGGGTAGTAATTAGTGGGGCAGAGTCCAGTTTGAGACCTGTGACTAGTGGCATTCCCCAGGGGTCAGTGCTGGGTCCGGTCTTGTTCAATATCTTCATTGATGACCTTGATGAGGGGATAGTGTCCACCCTCAGCAAGTACGCCAATGATACAAAGCTGGAAGGTGTGGCTGACACACCAGAAGGCTGTGCTGCCATTCAGAAAGACCTGGACAGACTAAAGAGCTGGGCAGTAAGAAACCAGATGAGGTTTAACAAAAGCAAATGCAGTGTCTTGCACCTAGGAAGGAATAACCACAAGTATCAGTACAGGTTGGGACATGAACTGCTGGAGAGCAGCTCTGTGAAGATGGACCTGGGGGTCCTAGTGGACAACAGGTTGGCCATGAGCCAGCAGTGTGCCCTGGTGGCCAAGAATGGGATCCTGGGGTGCATTAAAAGGAGCGTGGTCAGCATGTCGAGGGAGATGATCCTCCCCCTCTACTCTGCCCTGGTCAGGTCTCACCTGGAGTACTGTATCCAAGTACAAAAAAGACAGGGATCTCCTGGAGAGAGTCCAGAGGAGGGCCACAAGGATGATAAAGGGCCTGGAGCATCTCCCCTATGAAGAAAGGCTGGGTGACCTGGGTCTGTTCAGCCTTGAGGAAAGACGACTGAGAGGGGATCTTATTAATGTCTATAAATATCTTAAGTGTGGGAGACAAAGGGACATGGCCAACCTCTTTTCAGCGGTCTGTGGGGACAGGACAAGAGGAAACAGCCATAAACTGGAGCATAGGAAGTTCTGCATCAATATGCAAACGAACTTCTTCACAGTGAGGATGACGGAGCACTGGAACAGGCTGCCCAGGGGTTTTGTGGATTCTCCTTCTCTGGAGATATTAAAGACCCACCTGAATGCCTACCTGTGCAGCCTGCTGTAGGGAGCCTGCTTTGCAGGGGGTTTGGACTCAGTGATCTCTAGAGGTCCTTTCCAACCCCTACAGTTCTGTGATTCAGTGATTCCCCAGAGCAGAGTGCCTCACTGAAAAAATGGCCCTACATCCTTGTCATATCCCTGAATTTCCTCTATCAGCTCTGACTTTTCCCAGTCTTTTCTGAATCCATTTATTGATCCAAAACATCATATAACAATTAATTCTAGTTTATCTCTATGGAAAAGAACTTCCTCTACCTGTGATTTTATAAAATGCTTTCACTGGATTTAAAAACTCTTCAACAAGATTCTTGGTTAGATTGCTTATATATTTATTTGCAAAATGTGTGTCTTCAAAGACTTTTGTTAACATTTGATAACATTCATGTTATCAACATGTGCAATAGGCATACCACACTTGAAAACATGATACAAATAATACTCCTTTCAAGAATTTTCCCCATCCCAGGGATCCTGGTTTGCTCTTCAGTCTCTACAGTGTCTTCCTGCCCACAGGTGATTATTCCTCTTTTAAGTATTCATCGACAAATATACAAAGCAAAATATCCTGTATTTTATTTCAAATCAAGTGATACCTACTTGAGGTTGTCATGGTTTTATATTTTTTTTTTGTTTTGGTTTGGTTCTCAGTATTCCGCATCAATACATCATGTAGTGCACTGGGAGTTAAAGTGTTAATGCTCAAATTCCAGGCACCTATCCCTATACATTACAGAAGTCATGGGATCTGGCCCTTTCGGGTGGGGCGGTCTCTTACTGCCTGGCAGTGGGTGCTGGAGGGTGCTTTCCTGGCCGTTCCAAGCTTTTCAGGTTTGAATCGGTATCGGGAACTCTCTCTCTCTCTCTCCTTGTTTTATTTGTATTTTA
>NW_011116296.1:0-479 GCF_000146605.3 Meleagris gallopavo
CTGCCAGGATCTTTTGAATCTTGAAAGGGAGAATATTATTAAATTCATCCTATCAGCAAAGTTAGAAAGGGCTGCTATGTGACAGCTCCCTATGATAAATCACAGCCTTCCCTTCTCTAATGAGTACAAACCTCCATTCTTTGGAAAGAAGATTTCTCCCACATCTTTCCTAAACAGTTTGTTTACAGAGACAATCCTGAAGTATCTGTTTCTTACTTTCCAAAATGCTGCAAGGTCTACACTATTTTTATTTTTTCTGCTTTCAGCGCGCTACTAATAGAACCCAGCAGCATCACCATCGTGACAGCAGCAAAAGCCCAAATACAGAAGTCCTGCTAGTGAAAATCCTCTGTAGCTAGGAGTTTTCATAGAATCACAGAATGGCTTGGGTTGGGAGGGATTTCAAGAATCATCAGGTTCCAGCCCCCCTTCCACAGGCAGGGCTACCAACCTCCAGATCTGGCATTAGAGCAGGTTGC
>NW_011116297.1:0-718 GCF_000146605.3 Meleagris gallopavo
TTAGTATGCTGCTGATAGCATCATCATTGCACAAATAAAACATAAAGTGCATATTTAATTAGTTACCTGACATTGAATCCAACATTAAAAATGGTTGTCTTTTAAACACGTTTGTCACCCTGACATTTTTCTGTGGAAGCAATGGTCAATAACCCTTAAAGAATCAGTTACATTCCAAAGATCATTTCTTACATTCCTACAGCATTCTTCAGAACGGTAGAAGGAAAAAGCTTGGTATTTGTCCAGGAGGGAAAAACTAAGATGTCACTTTTTCAAATTAGGACCTTCTGGACTTGTGTAATTGAATCAAATAGAGCAAATAAAGAGTAAACCTTCCTCGTCAGGTTTGAGGTTTCCCTTTTAACTTCTGTAAGAGTATTTCCATCATGGCGCAAATCTGTTTCTGGCTCGATAGATAGCAGTACTCTGCCTTTGCTGCCCCTATTGTACCTACTTGATACTTAGTTCACATGCTAGTAATTGTAGATTATTGGTCTTTCGTAATTCCAGTGGGAATTACTGTTTTACTTTAAATGCTGCAAAACCGAAGCTGTTAAAGCAAAAATTAGCATCTGACCTGTCAGAAGAAATGATTGACATCCGTCATCCCTGTTCATTGTGTTGAGTCTTGGCAGGTTTTCTAGTTGAATACTTCAGATGTAATGACTGTTGTTCAAGGCTGACAGATGCAGTTTCAAAAGATAAAATGTATCTTAGA
>NW_011116298.1:0-463 GCF_000146605.3 Meleagris gallopavo
ATCACTGTATACTTTACTTTACTCAGGACTGCAGTCATAATCAAAGCAACAAGAGTTCAACAGGAAAAACTCATTAAAGAAGGCCTTCACTACTACTAACTCAGTGAACACAACATATATATATATACATATATTTTCATGGACAAAGTTCATATTTTGTAGCTAGTAAAGACACATCATAAGCTTTACTCTCAGAATAATTCCTTTAAGCATCTTGATTCCCTTTAGTGTTTTCTTCTCTGCTGATTTTTTTCTATTCCTTCTGCTCTATTACCAGTTTTGTTCTATTCTTTACCCCATCTGTAGCAATTTCTTCCAGACAAGATATGAATCAATAACTAGAGCCTTTCAAAATGATAGGAAAATACATTTAAAGGAAAAAAGAAAGATAAAATATTTTACAGATGTCATTTACAGATTATATTCAGCCAGTTTCATCAACTTGTAATCAATGATCCATAGG
>NW_011116299.1:0-561 GCF_000146605.3 Meleagris gallopavo
ATTGCTTAGATTTCCATTTGGCTTCACCCATTTTCTTTTCTGGAAGCTAAAAATGTTGTGGATTGCTAGAATAAGAGTTCTTAATACTAAGATAGACAACATGTATGTCTTTCATAAAAAGGGAATTCACTTTGCAACCCATTTCACTTTCACTTTTTTTGTACATGTTTACATGGAGCAACAAGTCTATCACTGATGGAATTTCTTGCAGCTGTGATGTACATCAGGCTTGTACATAACAGTTAATTCACTACATATTCGGTGACCATATACATGACAGAATAAAATTTAAGATGCCTATTAAATGCATTAATTCTTGCACAGAGCAGCATGCATAACTTGTATTTGCATTTGTATCTGTCTGCCTCACTATTTTCTCATGACAAATTCTCATCACAGAATCACCAAGGTTGGAAAAAACAGGATCATCCAGTCCAACCATTGTCAACGGTTTACGGGCTGGTTCGGCCCGGTTCCGTGACTAGAAGGGCGGAGGGATCCGCGGATCCGCGCCCCCGGGAAAAAAAAGAAATAAGGGACCCCGAAATAATTGAAAACAGT
>NW_011116300.1:0-917 GCF_000146605.3 Meleagris gallopavo
ACCAACTGAGTCTCAAAGCATGTCATTTGTTTTTTGTGTTTTTTTTTTGTCCACTAGCCCTTTAGTATCAGCATACAAGGCACTGGGAAGTAAACAGTCACATAAAAGCATATGGTCCATAAGGCAGTAAGTAGCATTCAGAAGAGATTTAGTGTTTTCATCATGTGTTTAGTGTTTTGTTTATGTAAAAATGTTGCCAGTAAATCAACACTACATTTATCTCAGGAGAGCACTGATAACTATTGAAGCAGGACAGGCAAGATAGGCAACCTTGCAGAGCAAGTAAAGAACCTGTATTTTTGTACTTTCCATTACTCATGTTGAATGCAGCTTTCCTCTTTTCATTAATGTATCCATTAACACTTTTAAATGTTCCTGAAGTGAAGAAAAGCACTATATTTTAAGTGCCATAGAACCTTGAAATCTTGCTGGATAGGTTCCTTCCAGCTTTCTGCCAATTGTTCTATCAAATACCAAGTTTTCCTCTGGTAAAGGTTCTTGCACAGTAAGACCAGAATTATGAAGTACATAAATAGTAAGGCTCAGTACTCTGGCTTACAGTTTACTTCCAGTCCCCAAAACAGAAAGCTCTTCACAACATTCGCAAATAAATAAGATTAGGAACAAAGCAAGTTAAACTTATGTTTATAATGTTATAGAAGTAACAACTAGAATTGAAACTTTTGAGAGCTCACACAACACAACTGAACTACAATTGACATTGTTACTTCCAAGCATACTCAATATGAGAAGGGGAGGAAAGGAATGCACTGGCTTTCACTCTGTCTATAGGTGACACTGCTACCCTTCAAGCAACTATGGAAACCCTGTAAAAGGACTCCAATCAACTCTGAGTGCTTTCCAACACTAACACTTTTATTATAGGCTTCAATACGAAACTATTACATAAATAAGAT
>NW_011116301.1:0-448 GCF_000146605.3 Meleagris gallopavo
AAGAAATGAATGCATTAAAAAAAAAAAATCAGAATCAAAAAATAATCAATTTCAGTATTCCTTGCCAACTTTTTGTCTTACACTTTGACATCACTGCCACAGTTTGGAAAGCAATTCTAAAAACAGCAGCAGCCTTTCCCGCCTTTCTTCCTTTACCTTCACACTACTGACCATTTTGTGCCCTATGAAGCTGACTGCATTTTCTGGATGAGGAAAGTGCATACATACCCTAGCGCCAAAGCAACCCCCTCCAGAGCAGGCCTAAAGCACAGCGACCTAGCAGGGAGTTTACCATACTGTTTTTGAAATACACGTAAAGAGGAAGAACCTTAAGAAAGTGTGCTCTTTGTGCATCAGTGATCTAGTTGTTCGGCTTTTTTTTTTCTGTTTGGTTGTTTTTCCCAAGGGATTATCATTATTTCTGTTAAAAGAGTTCAGTGTTTATGGA
>NW_011116302.1:0-439 GCF_000146605.3 Meleagris gallopavo
GAGAATTTTTTTTTTTTTTTTAAATCTGCATTTGAAATGAACCATCCCATCTTCAAGGACTCTTACTCTTAGTAAATATTCTTGCAATAAGACAAATAGCGTCAGATATGAACCCATTTCAGAGATAGTACTTTACAGTGTGAGTTGAACCTCATATGGCTGTGCACTCTTGGTAGAGCCTCACTGTTGCTTATTACTATTAACATGAAATAATGGTCTTGATGTGAAGGATAGCCATCACAGAGGGATTTAGACATGTGCTGAACATAATCCTGAAGATCATTTTGCCCTAGTCAAATTATTTGCTAAAAACTCTGAGGTCAGATTTTCTCCTGATTCACCTGAAAACAGTGAATTTATTGCTACAGGTCTATACAGTTAAACTATTTATCTACTGTAAGAGAATCTACTCTCTGGTCCAAAGAAAGTCACCCATCTC
>NW_011116303.1:0-995 GCF_000146605.3 Meleagris gallopavo
AATGTTCAGGAACACATTTAGAAACAATTTTTATTTTTTTGCCCTTCTAAATGAGAAGACTGAAATATTTTCGAAGTATGGATTGCATATCTGGATTTCAGAGCTTTCTCTCACAGCAGGGAGTGATTGTGAGATAGTCAAAGGGTTGTTGTTTAAAAAGTAGAGCTGTTAGATAGATGTAAAGTTGCTGTTTGTGTAAACACATGAAATATGTTTTTTTTTCTTTAGCATAGTGCAAAAAGTAGTCGTAACACCAGTGCTTAGAATAAGTGACTTGGCAGTTTCACAGCACGTCAAACACTTCTGCATCAGTTTTGCTTTGTAACATAGGAAGAATACCTACTTTGTGAAACATTCATGATATAAAAAAGATATTTGTATCGTGGTGAGTATTCAACGTTTATATAAGCATTCATTTAGTGACTGTTGAATTCATCAGTTAAAAAACCAAACCAGCCCCCAACATAATTTGGTGCAAGCTTCTGAACTTGAATACCACCATATGTGATAATCTGCAAGACTCATTGCTGGGCCTTGGAGGGAAGTGAAGGTGCCAGCATTCCTTATCCTGCTACGTGTTTTCTTCCAAAACTGCTTTTTAAAGCTGATTTTACCCAAACCTGTTTTCAGGGATCAGTTTCTGCATTGATGAGTGTTTGGGGTTCTTAGGTTTTCAGGTTTCCACTTTAGGTTTCCAAAAGCTGTATTTCCTGCAGCAGAAAGTTTGGCATAACCCTTATGATGGATTTTTAAATGTTAAGAAGTGTGCCCAGAGATACATCATGATGTAGTAAATACATGTATTTGTTAGTGTGGATATTTGTGAGATTTTATTGGTTTTGTTTAGTTCTCTAGTACTAATTCCTGAAACTAGCATGAAATACAAGGAGTTCAATGTTGGGCTTCTGATAAGCCTGCTTATGCCTTAAATATTCCCTGTACTCATTGTGTAAAATCACTCATCTCAGAGTCATTCAATATATGAAACAGTGAAC
>NW_011116304.1:0-636 GCF_000146605.3 Meleagris gallopavo
CTGCCCTGGAGAGCTGTGGCTGAGTTACTGCTGCTGGCGGCTGTCGCGCTGCAGTCGCGGCGTGGCTCGCGCGCTGCCGTATTTGCATAGCCCCACCCGTTTGTGCTGTACGCCCCGCCCCCAGCAGCCCCGCTCTGCGCTCAGCGCGGTTCCGAGCGCTGCCGGGGACCGAAGTGCCTCGCGGTGAGGAGCTGCGGCCCAGTGCTCCCACCGCGTGCTCTTAAGCGTGTGCCGTTCCGAGACGCGGCAGGAATGTGATTGCAGAGAAAGAGCCGCGGTGAGTTTGTTAAGCAATTGGTGGATGAAAGCACAACAGATTGAATACGTGCTGATAGAAACCACGTCCACGATAAGCCAAACACCAGTTGGCTTTTCTCCAGTCAGTTTGTCTCAACAGACTCCAGCCAGGGCAACGGCAGAGAAGAGTACAGCTGCTCGTTTGCAGCGTTACGCTTTGGCGAGGGATGAAACTGGCGGCTCCCGGCAGCAGCACCGTGCGCTTCCCGCGCAGCCCCGCTGCGTCAGGGGTTCGCGGAGAGCGACCAACAGCGACGAGAGCTGCGCAACAGCCGCGTTCTACTTTTAAACCCACAAAGTCAGGGAGAGCGCGAACGCAGTCCCCCACTACCACAAATT
>NW_011116305.1:0-468 GCF_000146605.3 Meleagris gallopavo
CATTTAAGCTATCAGTTGCAGCAGTATCTGAGCTAACCAAGCATCACTGTAAAAAAAAAAAAGTCTTTTATTTAAACAAGTAAATCTGGTCACTGCTCTGCCTCAAGTAAATCATTCCCTTGCTGTTCCACTAGAAAAAAATCCTTAAGTAGAATAATTCATTGTAAGCATGTATGCTAGGCACAGAGCCTGGCGCAGGGTTCCATCTGCACCTGCACCTTGCAGGCAGGCACCTTTCAAAGCTCAGTACCTACAGTATAGGGCACATGAAACAAAATCCTCCTGTTGTGGTCTGAGATACCATGGAGTTCTGGTCCTAAGCCACCGTAAGTGGATATGTCAGGGTGGGATGGAAGGAGAAGTATCAGTGGTAAATGAGATGGGCAGAATTAAGAATATTAGAACAAGAGGCTGTACGAATAGTTTTCAAAGAGTCATTCACTCCCTAGAGAAATGATGGAGGAACAG
>NW_011116306.1:0-603 GCF_000146605.3 Meleagris gallopavo
GGCTCGTAGCTACTTCTGATTAATAACTTACAGGTTGAATCCCATCCATGTTTTGCATCCATTTTTGTACATTAATAGTTCACAGTATGAAATAAGGGTCACAGAAATAAATGACTGTGAGCGTGGGCAGACATTCACAAATGATCACATTCGTGGTGGCTTAGGTCACCGTGTTTTGTCTGGGATTCTCATGTTTCATAAAAACACTCTGTTGTGGGTACTGCAGATCAGCTGACAAATAGTAATTCATTCAGCTGTGGCACTGGTCGTCCCTGGTCAATCTTTGTCCATACACTTTTCCACTTTTCCTCCCGAAATGCAAGCAGTCCTAATGATCACACACGAGTTAGCTTGCAGACGCAGTGCAGCAAGGATGAATGAACAGGATGATTAAGCATCAGATCCTTTCTCTTCAACATGCTGTAGTGTTCTTTGCAGCCATTTATTTGAGTTTATGAAGGAGAGAGCACAGGTATGAGAATAAGTCCTGAGAGTGAGAGATCTCAGATCTCCGTGAGATGAGGAAGATTTCCCACATCCCACATTCTTCCTGTTTCTTTCCTTCTTAATTTAAACATCATCAGCTGCGGTACAGAAAAAAAT
>NW_011116307.1:0-631 GCF_000146605.3 Meleagris gallopavo
ATGGGGCGCTGCCGCAGGCTCGACTCCCAGCCCAGCCCACCCCGCAGCCGCCCACGGGAGCCCTGTGGGGAGAGAGTGGGGTCAGGAGGGAGATTGGGGCTGCAGCACCATGAGCACCCCAACCCCTCCCCCTCCCTCCCTATGAGCACACTCACACACATGTGCAAACATGTCCATATGGCATGCACTCACACGTGCGCACTCACAGATGCACAAAGGGCTGCACACACTTGTGCTCACGTTTGTATGTGCCCACAGATGCGCATGCTCACAGCTGTGTGCACGCACATGCAGATGTACACACACATGCAGATGTACACACACATTTAAGTGTACACACACATGCAGATGTACACACACATGCAGATGTACACACACATTTAGGTGCACACACACATGCAGATGTACACACACATGCAGGTGTACACACACATGCAGATGTACACACACATTTAGGTGCACACACACATGCAGATGTACACACACATGCAGGTGTACACACACATGCAGATGTACACACACATTTAGGTGCACACACACATGCAGGTGTACACATACATTTAAGTGTACACACACATGCAGATGTACACACACATGCAGATGTACACACACATGCAGATGTACACACACA
>NW_011116308.1:0-401 GCF_000146605.3 Meleagris gallopavo
CCTACAGACATTTTAGGGAAACTGAAGAGCTGGAAGGGGAAGTGTCCTGGCATGGGGGTTTGGCTGAAAGCAGCAGGAGAGATGGCCAGTTCTCTCAGTGGAGTAAAGATACCCATGGAAATTTCAGGGATCTGCACTGAGGTCTGTTCTCTTCAAATTGCTTATGAATAACACGGAAAGGGCACAGGCAGTGAAGGACAAAGGTCATACATGACACAAAGTTGTTTAAAGTAGTAAGGACAGCCTGTGACAAATAGTGAAAGGATCTTATGTGACCAAATGAAATGTCAGGTAAAGTTTAACGTAGCTGAAGATAAAGCAGTAACCTAAAAGCCAGCCACAGTTTCACGTCAGATTTTGGTCCTCGAGCTGACCATTAGACAGTTCCATAAACACACAAC
>NW_011116309.1:0-394 GCF_000146605.3 Meleagris gallopavo
AAAAAAAAAAAAAAAAGCACCAAACCATATGTGAATCTGTGAGCTTTTTGACATGAGAACCAGTATTGTTGTCATTTTTCCAGGGCATTCTATAGTCAGAGGTCTTGCAGGTAAAAAAAGCATGAGACTGCAGAGGAAATCCTGCTCTGCAAATGACCTCTGCTGGTAATGTGGAAAATAAGAATTGGTATCTTATCTAATAAGAATTGGTAAGCAAATCTTGTGCTCTACAAACCGTATTTATTTGGTATGTATTTATGAGCCCTCACTGCTCGTTAAATTGTGATCTGGTAGTGGCTGTAAAATAATCTCAATATCTATTCCCATTGTGTTCATAAAGCATTCAGAATGCTGAAGTGCCATGAAGTTTAAAAAAAAAAAAAAAAGCCTGAAT